>NC_064814.1:37984059-37991495 GCF_023721935.1 Panthera uncia
AACTATCTAGTATAAATCAATTATGAAACTATACTATTATGAAGTATCTAGATGAAATTACTATCACATAGTAAGTACCTAGTATATGATAGCAGCTGTTATAATCTGATGGGTTTTTTTTGAAATTTTTAATGTTTTTATTTATTTTTGAGAGAGAGCAAGACAGAGTGCGAGCAGGAGAGGGGCAGAGAGAAAGGGAGACACAGAATCCGAACCAGGCTCCAGTCTCTGGGCTGTCAGCACAGAGCCCAATGTGGGGCTCGAACTCACAAACTGTGAGATCATGACCTGAGCCCAAGTCAGATGCTCAACCGACTGAGCCACCCAGGCACCCCATACTCTGATGTTTCATAATCACAAATATAGTTAAACAACAGGATGACACTGTATATTTAGCAGGTGGATAGTCCCTTAAGCTGGGTGAAAGAATTTGTTTCTTCCTTTACTGGCATACAGAAATGAGGGTCTCTGCCATCTCTGTGAAGGTTTGGAGGCTGGTTACTCTCCATCCCCAGGTGGTCATTACTTGTCTCTACATATGCCCATCTGCCATCTGCATTATGGTGGAAATACCTTCCCACACCAGAATGTTGGGACAAGGAACCTGGGAGTCATGGCTCTTGCTCACTGGGGCACCTGTAATGACAAGTCTCATGGTAAAGCCCATAAATGGGCTTATCTCTCTCTGCCCTCATTGCTGCAGTCCGTGTAGTCTTCATGCATCAGAAAGGTTATGACTACATCTGCCCAGTCTGGAAGAATCTCAGATTCTCAGGGAACCCTTAGATTTGGCTTTGTCTGGTAATACTTAAGTCCAAGGGCTGCAGGAATCCTGCAAGAGTTTTTAATTTAAACTATATATATATATATATATATATATATATATATACACACACACACACATATACATATATGTATATATATGGCACATATATATACATGCATATATACATGTATACATATATACATATATATGTATACATATACATATTTACATATGTACATATATACATATACACATACATATATACACATACACATATACATATATATACACACATACATATATGTATAGATATTACATATACATACTTATATACATATATACATATTACATATGTACATATATATGTATATATACATATTACATATACATACATATATCTACGTATATATGTATATATACCTATTACGTATATATACATATATACGTAGATATATGTATATATACGTAATAGGTATATCTATACATATCTACATATATATACATATTTAATTAGTAAGGTCATCTAGAACAACAACATACTACTTAAATGCCATATACCAAATTTTAACCACAAATACTTTAATTTGTATTACCGGATCACTTTGTGTGGTTCTGGCAACCCTTCTCCCAGCAGGGTTATCTGTGGATATCAGAACTTACTGAAAATGAGTCATTGGTTATGAAGGCTGCATCTTTGCACTGATTTTTTTTAAGTTTATTTATGGGGGGGGGGGGGGGGGGAGAGAGTAGGGAAAGGGCAGAGGGAGAAGGAGAGAGAAAATCCCAAGTAGGCTCTGTACTGTGAATGCAGAGCCCAGCATGGGGCTTGAACCCACAAACCATGAGATCATAACCTGAGCCAAAATGAAGAGTTGGATGCTTAACCAACTGAGCCACCCCAGCTCCCCTGCACTGATTTTTCTTAAAAAGATAACATCATGCCTGAGCTCCTACATCTTTGGAATTAGAGTTTCATGGCTCAGAAACACAGTCTTGTGTTCAGTTAGGAGTGAGGCACAGAGAAGGTGCTTGACTCCCAGCACGGCCCAGTGGTTGGTTGTATAGTTATAACTGAATGTGTAACTCATCAGAGTCATGATAATATCACACATCAGAGTAGAATTGGCACTTATTGTCTTTGCCTCTTCTTGTCTGACTTCTGAATGTATACTAAGAGGCACAACCCACTGTTACAAACTGTAAGAGATTCAACTTTCAAGCTCAATTTTCCAGCTACTCCCTTTTCAAGTTCCTGCATCAGTTTAATTAAAGAATTATCCTGAGATTGCCGGATGAGCTATTGGAGACTGGCATCATTTGCAACTACTTCTCTGCATGAATCAGGGTTTTCTCAGTGCTCCGCAAGCCAAAGATAAGAGAGGAATAAATTATATTCTTGGTCTTCTGGTAGCCTCGATTTCAAATGTTTTCTTATGTTTATCAAAACAGTCCCAGAGTTCTCATCCGTTATAAGTTAATAATACATGTTTTATATTAGGACTTATGATATAAATGTATACTATTAAAATGCCACACTAATCTGTCGTCTATATTGGGGTCCCATGTGAGGGGTATTTCAAGAAAGGATTTTTTTTTTAAGTTTGGAAAGCCAGTTCTGAGACCTACCTTACAAACCGTGGCTGAGTCTGTTTTTTAACCTCCCTCAGTTGTCGTATCAATACTCACTGGCCACCTGTCACATGCCGGGCACTGTTCCCGGTTCTCGGGGCACAGCAGAAAATAAGACAGATGAGGTCCTTGTTCTCATGGGGCTTCTAGTCTACTGGAAAAGAGACAGTCAACAAGCCAACAGATAAACAAGACCATTCCAGGCGGTAAGTACCACGAATACAGCAGGGCGCGCCTGGAATTCTTCCTGCCTGTCCTGGTTCTCCCGCTGGCCTCTCTCAGCATGTGTCATTGATCTTTCCTGAGACAGCCCTTCGCATGTCAGTGACCCGCACTGGATGGTGCTCTCCTGGGCCATCGGTCTCCCCGCCTGAACACCCCTGGAGCTCCCCTGTCTCGCTTCCCAGCGTCTCCCTGCCCACCCAGTGCTGTGGTTCCTTCACATCCCTCTCAGAGTGTCATAATGTCCAGGCCTGCAGTGGCTCTATGTATGATCGGGGCAGAACAAGACAGCTCATTCTTAAGCCCCTCATTTCCACCCCCAACTTTGCACCCACTTTTTTCTCTGGTTTCCCAATACCGTGGCCTCCTTTCTGGCTTATAGTCAATTACATTTGCCCCAGAACTGTCTCAGGTGTGGATGCTGGCACATCTATCTCCTGGATGTTTGCGGTTTTGTGTTTAAACCTTAGTGCAGGACGTGGCGGGATGGTCTCAATTATGTCTTGTGACGATGACCAAAACATCAGTAATGGCCACTCAGAAAGACTGATAGCTTCCTCCCTCTTGGGCCTCTGCCAGTAAAGGTGGCCCTTGGAGCATGTCAGTGTTCCTTACATTGCCTGGACCCTGCCTGGGGGACGGCGTGTTCCCAATGGCTGGCTCTCACTCCATAAAGTGACATTATCTTTGATAGGTTTCACAATGGACCTTTTTAGCATCAAATGGGGCCCGGTGGTTCAGCCATTGTGGACTTGGGACATGTATTTATTATAATGCTGTAGCTTTGGCACACCTGTGCCTAACCGCCTTTCCTCGGGTGGCTAATGGCCTCCAGCACTCTAGGCTTAGAGGCTGGCTTTCAGACTTTAATTGGAAAAAATATTAAAAGGTACATTTAAGTGGTCCCAGCCTCCCACTAGCCTTTTCACTCCCTCACAGCATTTCCCAAAACGACCGATTGCAAAACTGATTGCAAGGACTTCTGGTGCCAGTATCCACACCTTCAGGCACCTGCTGGAGAATTTTCCCTCTGGCACATTTGCCTGTGTATTTCTAGTTGTCGTCTACCCCTTGCCCATGAAAAGGACCATGTTTCCCCTGTTAAAGCTTTTCGGGCATCTTCCCTGTCCAAGTGGCTTCTGGGTCCCGGAAAAGTAAGGGATCATCTGCTTGTTATAAAGTCTAGTGCGTGCTCTCTGGAGCCCTCAAGATTGTATAGCTATCCATCAGAATGGCCACCCCCTCTTCATGACAGACTAAGACACTCTGATCATGTTAGTGTGCCCTCAGAAGAAACCATTCTATTCTTTCAACCAAAGAGTCTTGGCTCTGTGTGTGTATATCTATGTGCCCAGGTCAACTGAAGCAATGACCTACATGGATTTGAATTCATATCCTGCATCTTTATTTAAAGCATCCACCTGTTTCTTACAATGCAGGACCATGGATTTCTGGCCTCTAGAATTGAGCAAACCCGAGTCCTAAGAGGTGTCAACTTTCCATCTCAATTTCCCACCTGACCACCCTGGGAGCCACCTGTAGACATGATAATATGACCCTGGCATTGCCTCTTTAAAAATCGCTTATTAATGGCTTCAAGGTTACAGGGTGAACTCTAAACATCTTAACTTAGCACGAAAGGCCTGCTGTGACTGAATGTTCCTGTCCCCCTCCCCACAAAGTTATATGTTCAAGCTTTAAGCCCCAATGTGATAGTCTGAGGAGGGGAGGCCTTTGGGAGGTGATTGGGCTTAGATGAGGTTATGAGGGGTGGAGCCCCCATGATGGAATTAGTGCCCTTGTAAGAAAGGAAGAGACACCAGCACTTCCCGCCCTGCCATGTGAGGACACAGCAAGAAGGCAGCCATCTGCAAGCCAGGGAGCACGCTCTCACCAGGAACCAGGTCAGTTGGCACCTTGATCTTGGACTTGTCCAAGATCCCATAGAACTGGGATTTAAGCCCCCCCCCCCCCAGTCTATGGTATTTGTTGTAGCAGCCTGAGCAGATTGAGACAACTGGATTGGACTGTCCACTACTCTACCTACTGTCCTTATTCTGACCTTGCAGAATCATTCCTAGAGCATGCTGTGCTGTTACACCTCTGTATACCTTGGCACACGGCGTTCCCTCTACCTGAAAGGCCATTGCTCTTTTCTTCATTTTGTGAAAGCCCCAGTTGAAATCCATTTCAAATAGCACCTCCTCCAGGAAGCTTTCCATGAATTCCTATTTTGGGAACCCCCTGCCCTGGGCTGTCCTAACACTGAGTGTGTAGTTGGCTTAGTGCTTAGCCCTTTACATTGTAATAATGGTACTCCTCTGCCCTTCCACTAGAGGGCGACATTTTGCTGTATTTGCCTTTATATTTCTTTTTTTTTTTTTAATATATGAAATTTATTGTCAAATTGGTTTCCATACAACACCCAGTGCTCATACCAAAAGATGCCCTCTTCAATGCCCATCACCTGCGCTCCCCTCCCTCCCACCCCCCATCAACCCTCAGTTTGTTCTCAGTTTTTAAGAGTCTCTTATGCCTTGTGCCTTTATATTTCTAACATCTGTTTGACTTGTTGGCGTCCAGGGCATCTACACCAGCCAGGAACCAGTCAGGAAAACCACACTAGATTTATCATCAGAAGGAATTTAACATAGAAACAGTGTTGAGACAGGTTTAGAGGCTCCTGGGTGGCTCAGTTCATTAGGTGTCCAACTCTTGATTTCAGCTCGGGTCATGATCTCACAGTTTTGTAAGTTCGAGCCCTGCATGGGCTCTGCACTGACAGCGCAGAACCTGCTGGAGATTCTCCCTCTTTTTCTCCCCCTCCCCTGCTCGCGGTCTCCCTGTCTCTCTCAAAATAAATAAATAAACTTAAAAAATAATAAAAAATATTTAGACAGGTTTAAATGGAGCACACTGATGTAACCCAGATATGAGAAATGCAAGAAATAGAAACTCGCCCCCAGACTGGAGGAACAAGAGAAGAAGTGGATCATCAGATTTTAGAAGCTCAGGAGAGGAACCTATGGGGCTGGGGCTTGAGCCTCTGCAGAGGGACACTACCCAACTGCTAGGACATCTGAGTGGAGCACTGAGCTGGCTCTGAGTGCTGAGAGGGGCAGGAGGCCAGAACCAACTGCTGCTGCTGGATGGCACCTGCCACCAGCCGGGGTCTCGGTGGTGGGGACAGCAAGCAAACCAGGAAGAAGACAGCCCCTTCTCCCTCCTTACTGATCTCCCCTGGTGACACCTATTTGCAGAACCTAATAGCAAGCCAGCAAGAATAAGTAAGGGATTTCCTGAGATGCGGGCCTTTCAGGGCTAAAATGGGGACAGTTGTGGGCAAACTGGGACAGTTGGTCCCCTTAGAGTCAGGAAGCAAGGGAGAAATGTGGTTTGCAGTCTCAGGTCCAGGAGTATAGAAGGGTGGTAGTGGGGCTGGGAGACAGTAAGTAAAATGACTGTCACAGTGGGTAATCAATTACTGCTGTCTGAATTAATTTGTGCTTTGCCTGGATAATTTGGAGAATGCTAGGACTGTGGGACTCTGGGAACTGGGGATGTGATGGCTAGTTTATAATTTAAGGCCTCAGGCCAGCATTCGTCCAAAGTTTTTGAGTTCCCAGCTATTTTACTACAGTCTCTTAGGCATCTGTTTCTATTGGTGGCTCTCTTTAGACCCGTCCTGATTGTCTTGATTGCCTTCTGGAGCATTTTCCTAGGTTCTTCTGAAGTCAGACACTCTTTGTTCCTTCCCAGGGCCTGAGGAGTAGCTAGCACCTATTAGGGCCAATAACACATCCTGTGGTTAGTTATGTGGCTCTTTCTAAGAACAGCCCTTCAAGAACTTAAAGACAATAAAACGGGTCTTGTTCTTTAAAGTGCGGTCCACGGACTAACAGCACTGGCATCACTTTGAGAGCCAGTTAGAAACGCAGACTCTTGGGTCCTTCCTCAGACTGAAGGAATCGGACTCTGCAGAGATCCCCAGGTGGTTTGTATGCACGTTAAAATCTGAGAAGCATCTGTCCAGAGTAGAGGCTTTCCATCCTGGCTGCTCTTTGGAACGACCTGGGGAGCTGAAAGACCTTCTGATGCCTGGGTGATAACCTCAGAGAGCATCAGTTGTTTGGGCTGGAGTGGAAAGTGGTATTTGTAAAGCCCCAGGTGATTTTAATGGGCGGCCAGGATGGCAGGCCACTGATGCCCAGCCTGGATGCGATCAGAAGGCGCCATACTGTTCACCAGCCAATTATCTCACTTTTGCTGTGTACAGAAGCACAAGAATGAAATGACGGAGCCCCAATTATCCTAGTTCTGCAGCAATTTAATGATATTTCTGGGGCTACAACTGAGATCTCCCAACTCCCGATTCAAGTCCTATTGTGTAACTACCACTGAATTTTTATTGACATTGCAGTTACTTATACATGAGAAGATGCTCTAAGGATGTGTCAGCAGATATTTGATCAAGTCTGAAGGATTTTACTGAATAACTACAAGAACTATTTAGAGGTGAAGAACATGATCTGGATAAATTGTGAATACTCACACACAGGGGGAACCTTGGTGGTCGCCCGAGTCTTTTTTGTCTCTTAAAGAGCCAAGCAGCTGGGTGTTGCCTTGTATACTTCTTATCAAGTCAGGGCAACTCTGTTTAATTCAATAATCATGTATCGAGCATCTATATGCAGATCCCTGTGAAGGTACAGAGATAAAAACACAGGACCGCTGTTTCTAATTGTTGTTGTAGAGGTTAAAGACATATATACATATATATATATATATATATATATATATATATATATATATATATATA
>NC_064814.1:37991505-38257821 GCF_023721935.1 Panthera uncia
TATATATATATATATATATATATATATATATATATATATATATATATGTATATATCTCCTAAATTCCATCAGAGAAAAATAGAGAAATCAGTATGGAGCTTAAAGAGAAGCAAAGCCACATCCAAGTTCAAACAGACAAGTTACCAAATGTTTTTTGGTGGAGGTTTGAGGATGGTCTTGAAGGAGAGGTTGGATTTTCATGTGAACAGATGGTGGGAAGGGCAGTTCCAAAAGAGGGAACAGCATGAACAAAGGCCTGGATACAGAAGTGCCTGGCGAGGTGATACTGGTAAACAGTGGAAGGGGAGTCCAGAAGGGTCGATTGGAGGCCATATTGTGGAGTAGTGTGCATGCAGGGCCAGGAGTTAGAATGTGGTTAAAGAGGGGGAGTCACGTGTGGAGGGTGAATTAAGGTGCATAGGCAAAATTAGAGGCAGATAATGGACCAACAGTCCAGATACAGGTAAGGTGATCTTGAAGTAGAGTGGTGTTTTGGGGAAAGAAACGAAGGCATGATATGAAACTCATTGGATGTAGGCCTTAATGAGCACATTTAGGAGAACATTTATGGGGTAAGTAGACGTTGTGTTTACACTGGTTAATTGAAAGTACATTTCCCTGGAGCTAAATTACAGTAAACACTATTAAATCACAATTAAGGTCTATCTGGATATCTATACCATTATGGATTTTGTGAGTGTTGGAACTGGCTTAATTTATTGCTGGATAGCACTGTTGTTGTTGTTGTTGGGTGGTTTTTTTTTTTTTTTTTTTGAAGTTTCCCAATATTTGTAAAGCCAACCATAAACAGGAGCTCGGGGCCAACTTGGGGCCTCTGATTGAGCAAGACCTCAAATCCTTGGCCCTTCAGGACTGCCCCAGCTACCAGTGAGCCATGAGCAGCGTCCAGGGTCTAGATCAGCAGCTCTTGCGACCACCTGAGGATCTGACAGACCCAAAGAGAGATGGAAACATATCCTGCTAATGAAGGCTTACCTCACATGCCCTATCACCATCACACCCAGAGGGCCCAGAAAATCCACCCCAGGCTAAAGTGCATTGAAATTCCAGCTCAGCAGATTGGGTGTAGAGGATGAGCAAGAACTGTAGGAGCTGGGATATGATGTATTGATCCCTTCAGTTAGCCTTTATTTTGCCTGAACTATTGAACCCCCAGTGTATGAAGTACCGTGAAGTACAAACAATGGAAAAGATACATATTGACAGATTCAGGTTCAAGTCCCACCATTTTTCACTTTGTGACCTCGGGAAGCTTGCTTATCTTCTCCAAGCCTTAGTTTCCTCCTCTATAAAATGGGCATAATAATAGTACTCGCCTCTCCAAGCTGTATGAGGGTTAAATGAGTACTTATATAGACACGTATATGTATTTATATTACATAAGTATATTTGTATGTATATGCATTACATGGGTACAAGTATATAAGTGTACCTAATGGTGTAGGTATAGAATTTATATAATTAAGTTATAAGTTGTATATAATACTAATTACATAATATGTGAAAATTTATGTCTGTAAGTTGCTCTAAGAGCTCAGATCTTGCCAAGTATAAGAAGTCTTTTCTAGTAAACCCCAGGTTTATATATATTATGAGACAGTAATATATATATTATAGATATTACTGATATATATTACTGTATAATAATATATATAACATATATATGTATGTATGTGTAACAAAATATATATTACATATGTTACATAATAAATATATAACAATATATGCATATAGTATACACATATTACATTATAATATATACATATATTATACTTATAGATAATATATGTGTATTTTATACACACCCACACACACATACATATTATCCAGTCCCTGGAACATAGAGAACACTCAGTGAAATAATAGTAATTGAAATAGTACTTTTTTTATTAGAGTCTTCTACAATGTGATGAAAGTCAGAATAACATAGTAAGAAGTCACAGAATTTTTTTTAATTTAAAAATAAGTTTTTAAGTTTTTATTTATTGTTGAGAGAGACAGAGACAGAGTGTGGACGGGGGAGGGGCAGAAAGAAGGAGACACAGAATCGGAAGCAGACTCTAGGCTCTGAGCTGTCAGCACAGAGCCCAACTCCAGGCCCGAGCCTACAAATCGCGAGATTGTGGCCTGAGCTGAAGTCAGAGGCTTAACTGACTGAGCCACCCAGATGCCCCTGGACAGTCAATTTTAGTTTTATTTTTTAATCTTTATTCACTTTTGAGACACAGAGAGAGACAGAGCATGAGCGGGGGAGGGGCACAGAGAGAGGGGAGACAGAATCCAAAGCAGGCTCCAGGCTCTGGGCTGCCAGCACAGAGCCCGACATGGGGCTTGAACCCATGAAATGGGTCATGATGACCTGGGCCGAAGTCAGATGCTTGACCAACTGAGCCGCCCAGGCGCCCCAGAAGTCACAGAATTTGAAATCAGACAGACCATCATCTGACCCCTAACATCTAGCATGGGAAGTTAGCTGTATGATCTCTTGCTGGTCACTTGCCTTTTCTGAACCCAGAGGTGACAACGTTGTATAAACCTAAGTGTGCGTGGAGCGGGCCTGGAGGGAGAAGGGGGAGGGGTAAAGAACACTTAAAATGACCTGGGATTTGTCAGAAAAGGCTTTTTAGAGTTGACAAAATTAGAGCTTAGCACAATTTATAGACATAAATTAATGGAAAAGAAATAAATATCTGTATAAAGCACTGATAGCTGGAGTTCGTAATTCACATGCATGAGATATAAAACACGTTGGCCTGAAAGTGGGAGAGTGTTGGTGGAATGTATTCAGGGGGGATAAAATTACTGAGTGCCTACCTCGTGCCTCGTGGTCCTGAGTGCTTTGTGTGTTTCAGCTTATTTTTTTAATGTTTATTTTATTTTTGAGAGAGAGAGAGAGAGAGAGAGAGAGTGCTTGCGCATGAGTGGGGGAGGGGCAGAGAGAGAGGGAGACACAGAATCCGAAGCAGGCTCCAGGCTCCAAGAGGTCAGCACAGAGCTGACACGGGGCTTGAACTCACAAACTGCAAGATCATGACCTGAGCCCAAGTCGGACGCTTAACCAACTGAGCCACCCAGGCGCCCCGTCAGCCTATTTGATCTTGGACACAAGCATATGAGATAACACAGCAATGAAATCCTTTTAACCCATGAGGTAACTTGTCCAGGATCACACAGCCAGGAGCTGGTCAAGGCAGGACTGGAAGCCAGGCCTTGTGGGCCCAGAGCCCACACCGGGAACCATCATGGTGCACCAGTTCTCAGTTCCCATGAGAAAGAAAGGGATCTCTAGAATTAGAGCCTCACGGTGAGAACAGAGATCACACATTAATCATTGTTACCCTGCAACGTCTGGCACATGACGGGGACTCGATGAATATTTGCTGAAAATGTGAATGGAAGCACCTAGAGAAAGTATCTCTTTATTGATTTGGAAGACTGGCCTGGGTGGGGTCTTTCAGAGTTCTTCCTGTTGCCGTGGGATGGACAGAACAATGCTGGGGCATAGCAGGGCTCTCAGAAGCTTCTAAAGTCTCTGGGAAAGATGATAGTCTAGTTCACCCAAGGGACAGTGACAGCACTCTCTTGGGGCAAAGATGAATTTGTTGCAGTGAGAAAAGATAGAAATGGTGTCATTTTATATCTTTCTAAAGTAACATAAACACATGTCACTGATTACCTGATGCCTGAAACAGTAGTAGGTTAAGGGCTTTGGGGGTTCATTTCCTTTCATTCCCTTCTCCGGTGTTAAGGTTAAATCTGGCTGCATTTGCCAAGTCACCACAGGGGAAAGAGACTTCCCTTCCCCCACAGGATGGCCCTGCACAGCCCTCCAGTGATGAGAAGGGTGTGGTTGAACTGGCGCCTATCTTGGTTCACACGAGAGAAGAACCATTTGCAACAGAACCCGTCAAAAACCAATAACTGGGCTTCGACCTGATTTAATGGGCTTCAAAGAGATCTCTAATAGAAGAGTCATCAAAAAGGAAACCTGCCTAGAGGGCATTTGGAGTAGAAGTTCGATGCTCTCCTAGGTATAATGGGTTCTTCACTGATAGCTGCTCAAACACTATATCCTGGCTCTGCTATGAAGTCCCCTCTGCCTAGAGAGGGCCTTGAGGGAGACGGCTAGTGACTGGGATCTGAACAGTGTAGGGACCGGTGCTGGCGGCAGACTGTACTACTATAGCAAGAATGAGTCTGGCTTGTGCAGGGGTGGCAAACACCTCAAATTTCTCAGCCAGGCCTACGTGCGGTCGTTTATCATGAACCATCCTTAAGCCTGGGAAACGGTACTAGGCTCTTCGCTTTGTAGATGAAGAAACCAAATCTCAGAGAGCAAGAGTTAAGACTTACTCCTGGCCGGCTTGTTTTCCACCTTTCATCATGTTGTTTGTGACTAACTTCATTACCATGCCATTTGATAGAGGGTACCTAGTTCCTGCGGCACTGGCATCTGAGCCTTGTACACACGCGCGTGCACGCACACACACACACACACACACACACACACAGATGAAGACATGTTATATTGAAGCCAACTTCTTCCAACTACTATGTAATACTCCTTAATATCTATTTACCTTTTCTTACTTGCCCATATGCTAACGATGGATGCCTAGATTGGCTCTGACTCCTCACTGTAGCTATCAACCCTCCCAAGAAAATTTTGTGCCTGCCTTTCAAAGAACCTGCACAAGACTTTCTCTGGTGTATATTTCACAGTCTATTCTCTGGAATAGATTTATATGTATTGAACTGGAGCAGATACATTCCAGAAATTGGGGCTACTGGTTAATGTGGCAAAAACGTATTTAATTTCATCTTTAGGGTTTTTTTTTTTTTTTATGAGTAAGTATCCACATAGCACTTTTTAAAGGTAACAAATGCATCAGTGGTAATGTCTGGCTGATGCTGAAGATTTGGGGCTTTGCAGCAGCTTACTGGCTGGCTCTGGACTCCTTAGCTGGGTGTAAAAAGGGTGATTTTGATAGCATTCAACCCCTCCTACGCAGTCTCCATCTTGCTGCCAGTGTGGCACTCCAGTACCTACAACAGCTGTTGTCCAGAAGGCTGTGTCTCATTCGGCTTTCTGGTCGACCACAGGCTTGCTTTTGGGTTCAGTGTTATGAACATGCTGAGATCCCCTGCCTACTGTGACTGATTCGGGATGTGGTTCTATGAATGTCTAGATTTTCCTGGGTCATGTGAGATGACAGGAATTGTGGAGGACCCGTCTCTCCTGCCACT
The DNA here is from genome assembly GCF_023721935.1 of Panthera uncia. Classification (NCBI taxonomy): domain Eukaryota; kingdom Metazoa; phylum Chordata; class Mammalia; order Carnivora; family Felidae; genus Panthera; species Panthera uncia. The sequence goes on from NC_064814.1 coordinate 37,996,774, forward strand.
CACAAAACCAGCCATATTTTGATACAACTTAGCTAGTGTATGTAGGTCAAAACTTGATTATGTTATTTCTGCATCTAGGGAGGGTACAAGGACAAAATGCTTAACCAGCCACGTAGATCCTCCTTCATCTTTTAAGGCCAGAAACAGGTATCTGGAGGGGAGTTGAGATGATAAAAAGTAGCTCCAGTTTTCCCCTTTTTGCTAACTACAGGGGACCTTCATGCCTTTTATCCCCTCTTCCTCCCTTCTCCACAAGGATGCTTTGGGGACAAGCGAAGAGAGGACAGAATGGAAAAGGACAGAAAAATGAGGCAGGGAAGGGCCTGCTCCCAAGGAGCTTTCTAAGTTCAGCAGAACATGGAGTCTCCTCTTCGGGCTCATTTTCTGGGTCTTTTCTCTCTTCCAGAGCGAAATCCTGACAGTGTGCCTTGCACTTGCAAAAGGATAATTACATCTGTCCCCTCCAAGAGACATGCCTGCTGTCAGCAGGGAGGAGTCTGATGTGGATGCAAATGTAGCTAAGTGCCCGCATATGCATAAACACTGACAGCTCCTGAATTAAATTGGCGAGCAGAAATGTCTTTGACCGAAACTTTCCCTGGAGCTCTTTTTCACGTTGGGTCAGAGAAAGATTCAAAAATTAACAACGTTAGGAGTATGCCCAGTGATGTTCTCTTCCAAAGGAATAGAAATGACAGAAAGCACCTCAAGAGAAGGGTGGCTCCGAACTTAACACCAGGCTTGAACCAAAGCGGGGAGTCAGCGGATGTGGTGGAACTTCCCTGATGCTTGAGGAGATGCTGAATCCACTAGGGAGGCCAGGAGGGATGCTCAGGCAGCGCTCACAAACCTATTTCCATCTCCTGTGTGGGTAGTGAAATGGGGCCCCAAAACTCCAGACTATGGGGGAAGAGAGGGGCAACATAATTTATACTCAAATGTAAATACAGGATCATTAGTATTTTCTCAAAAGGACAGCCAAATTCCTAAGCACTTACTTTTGAAATGCAAATACATTATAAACCACCACCAGGGAGATTCCATAAGAAAATATGACACTCCTAGATGCTTAGCTGTTAAAGAAGGGAGGGCCACATGATTGCTGGCAGGCCCAACTGGGACTCATTTCCCCATCATTTTCATTCCAAGAATAGGTTAAAGGGCCTTGTTTTATTTTGACAAAAAAAAAGGGGCAAAAGGGAGGAGAGAAAGTTGATGCCAAGGAGAGAGGGTCACTCCACTTCGAGAGAATAGCTCTCGAAACAAGACTTGAGACCAGCAATTAGAAGTTACTAGAGAAATGGCAATATGGAATATTTATGTTTGGATAAGCCATCATGTTGTAGACCTTAGCTACCAGCCAAGATGAAATTGGCAGGGGTAAGTTTTCAGCTTAATATAAAGGAAAACTTTTGGGGTGCCTGGGTGGCATAGTGGGTTAAGCGTCTGACTTCAGCTCAGGTGATGATCTCGCGCTTTGTGAGTTCTAGCCCCGCATCGGACCCCGAGCTGAGAACACAGAGCCTGCTTTGGATCCTCTGTCCCCCTCTGTCTCGCTGCCCCTCATCTGCTCACTTGCTCTCTCTCTCTCTCTCTCTCAAAATAAACTTTTTTTTTTAAAAAAAAGTAGAGCTTTTTAACAAATGAGATAGAATTTTTTAAAAAGTCAATTATAGGAAGAGCTGCCTATGAATACACTGAAATCCTTTTTTTTTTTTTTGATCTATTTAAGCAGAATCCCCCTCCCTTCCAGTGATTCTAGAGAACAGATTTCTGCTCTGAGTTAAAAGATGCTACACGATATTCTCTAATTCTAAAATGATTATGTTTCTATAGATTAAAAAAAAATCAATGAACAGCTCTGAGTAAAAATGTTTCACATGATGCCCTGCCTTGAAGCAATTATACTGGGGTCTGTTCCCAGTCTTCCCCACGGCCCCAGGGGTTCCACCTGCTCTCAGGCTTCTGTTTGGCTGCGCTTCCTACTCAAGAGGCTCTCTCCTCCAGATGATTGTAAGGCAGCCTGGGACATGGCAGTATCAGCTATCTCCCCATCTGTACTATCTCTGAGAATAAGCGAAGGCTTCGTCTTTGGGGATTTTTTTCCCCCTATTGGTCATAGTGGGAACAGACAGCGGGGAACCCACTAACCAGGAAGGAAGAGTCAGCATTTTCAGAACCCTACAATGGACTCCTCTTCTGGCTACCTGACCATTTCTTACACAGTTTGCATAAACTCAGATCTTTCTGCCTTTTTAAAAAAAATAATTGAAAGGGAATCTAATCTACCTTCTCCTCACCGTTAAACCCCATACTTTTCTTTAAAGATTTTTAACATTTATTTATTTTTGAGAGAGAGAGAGAGAGAGAGAGAGAGAGAGAGAGAAAGCAGGGGAGGGGCACAGAAGGAGAGTGAGACACAGAATCCGAAGCAGGCTCCAGGCTCCGAGCTGTGAGCACAGAGCCTAAAGCAGGGCTCGAACTCACAAACCATGAGATCATGACCTGAGCCGAAGTCAGACGCTTAACCGACTGAGCCACCCAGGCGCCCCTAAACCCCATCCTTTTCTTGACCATGTGGTGTCTCCTTCCCAGGCAAGGCCCTCCTCTTTAATGTGTGGCCCTGAAGTCACAGGCAGGGTCAAGCTATCAGTGGAAACTGGTGGTGGTTGTAGTTCATCCTCGTTTAACTCAATCACATTCATCTCAGAAAACTTCCGTCAGGGGAAGAGATTGGCCACTTTTTTGCATACCTGCTGTATTCCAGGCTCAAAGACAGACCCTTTGATTCCTATTCATTTAGCCATTACAGTGACTTTATTTTTTAATGTTTATTTGCTTTTAAGAGAGAGAGAGAGAGAGAGCATGAGCAGGGGAGGGGCAGAGAGAGAGACACACAGATTCCGCTCCAGGCTCCTAGCTGTCAGCACAGAACCCGACATGGGGCTCGAACCCAAGAACCGCAAGATCATGACCTGAGCCAAAGTCGGCTGCTCAACCGATTGAGCCATCCAGGCACCCCCATTACCATGACTTTAAAAATAGGTGCTTCCTCTACTAGAATCCTTCTCCCTTATTTTGAGTAGCCAATGCTCCTTGGGAGCCCTGAGCTCTGAGAAGATCAAGGTTGGTCCAACTGTTCATCTTTGTTCTTGGCATTGTTCCCCTCTCATCGCGAGTGAGCAATGAGGCATCCCAAGGGGGGTGCTGAAAGGAATGTAGTTCATCATTACATATATAAGCAGCATGGTAACGTGTCACCCTCTGTTTCCGGTTCATGGTCTCTGATGTCATTGTTCCATACTTCACACCAAGTTCGTCTCCGCACTCACATTCCACGCTAAGAGGCATCGGGAGAAAATGCCTTCCTTCATCCGTCATTTGCGTATTCTCCTTGGACACCTCCTGCAACAAGCTGACCTCTTCCTTACGTATTTCTGTTGTGGTACAACACCTGCCCATGAGCCCTAAAAGGTTTCCAGATGGATTTGAGTTCTTTTCATATTGTGACACCAGTGGTGTAAGTTAAATCCACCGCCCTACCTCGTAAGGTGAGCTTTAGTGGACCAAAGCCATATCCACGTTGCATAACCTTATCTGTAGACAAAGAGGGTAGGAGAGGACCACAGATCATCAGACAACAAGAAATCTGCAGTAGGTTGTCACATGGGTGTTCTTGCTTAACGGATAAGGGTATTTGGGTTGAAGCAGGACTTGGTCCTATGGGACTAAAGTAAATACTAGCAAACAGGCAGCCGTTCACCCCCTGTCTTCTGTTCTTGATGTAAGGAGCTCAATTTCACACCTTCAGTTGCGATTATTTCCTATTTAGGCAAACCCACACCAGTAATGGCATCTTATTCCCATTTCATAGATAAGGAAACTGAGGCTTATAGAATTTCAATAAGTTTGTCAGGGCTGCATGACTCCAGAGCCACATTAAATATTCATATCCTTTATAACACAGAGAAAAGAAACCCATCCCTTCAATAATCCACATGATTCAAAGCCACTTATGTATCCAACCCCTGTACAAAGGCTTTCAGGCTACTGCAATACATAAAGCTTTCTCCATTTTCTGTGCCACATAATTTAGCACCTAATTATATATTGTCTTATAATTTTCTCCTAATTGCTTCAAGTGTGTTTGTTCTGCTTCTCCATTAAGTTCATCACGGCAATCTTTGAGGATGGAATTTTCCTTTTAGTGATTTATCTCCCTTTCCGCTCTGTCTTTCTCCTCCTCTTCCCCTAGGACATGAATCATAAGGGCTGGTCCAGTCTGCACTCTCCTTGGGCTGGTCCAGTCTGCACTGTCCTTGGTGCTCAGGGGCATGGCAGAGGTAGGGGAAGGTGGTAAGAGAACATGAAGGAAAAGTGGAACACCTGTGCTTTGGCCCCTCCTTTCCTCCTGGCCATCTGCCCTCTCTGGGTCTGTTTCCTCACTGATCAAATGAGTGCTTTGAGCTACATGACCCCCATTGTCCCTCCAGCCCCATGAATCTATCTCTGGGAAAGGGAAAGGGGACCCTCATGAAGGAATTCAAGCCAAGATCTCTGAACCCTGCATGTGGTTGGTAGACCAATGGCTTGAGACAAACGTTGTGGCCCCAGCTTGAGAACCACATTTGCAGCAGCCCCCAGTCATGCCTCACTCCCACGGGGATGTCTCCATGCCCTGCGCACATGCAGTGAAGGTGACATTACATAGGAAGATTCTGAGAGTCACTCTCATGTAAGCTCTACGGGATCACTGAATTTCAAGGGAAGGCCAGAGGAAATGTTCTTCTTCTAAGGAGTGAAATATAAAAGGTAACCTTGATCACTGCCACTGTGTCAGTCTAATCCACTGCACTGATCATTAAAAGCTAAAAGCTTGGATTCCCCAAAAGGGAATTGATACACTGCATTGGTACCTCTACGGGGACCCATCATAATTCAACATTAGTTAAATGTACCATTAAGGCATCCACGTAGTTAATGGAATTTTGTTGGGGTTTGAGGTTTTTCCTGAGTTGTTTAAATTGCCTCTACCGTGAATGACTTCCCGAATTAAAAATTAAATGGACTTTCAAGTATTTAATTAGATATATCTATTACTGAAGTGGAGAACACAACTGAAATTCACCTTAGAAATCTTTTAAAGGAATACAGCGTGTCCTCAGGATTACATTTTGTTAGTACACTTAGATACAGCTGCTTTGGGGGATGAAACAGTAGACGGGAATTTTCTTTTGTGGTTCTTTCCTTCCTAGATTTGACAGTCTTAAAGGCACCTTAGCGTTTCAGCCTTCTGAGGCCTTTAAACACTTGCGAATTTCCCGAAAACCCATGCTGAGATTACGAAGCGGATGTAGAATGAGGGGAAGCGGTGGCGAACGGCCAGACATAGCAAGTTGAGAACCTTCTAGGGCAGGGCAGAGTTTTCTCTTGCCCTAATTAGCTATAGCGGTGGAGGCTGGAAATAGCGAGGTACGTGCATGAAGCGCTGAAAACACAAGCAGCGTCCTGGTCAGAGTGTCTAGCGGCCTTGGTCAGGGTCTCCTTTGGGCAGGGAACCCTAACCCTCCTCCTCTGGCTCAGAGGAAATCGCACATATCTTCTTTCTTCTGTCCAGCACACTCAGGGATCACTCCCTTTTCAAGCACGCACCCCCAACAGTCCATCCTGTTACTGCTTTGGGCTCCTGTCACCCCATCTTCCCTGCTCAGATGATTTAAGCACCTTGCTGCCTCTAGGGACAAGACTAGGATCTTTTCACTGCATGGTTTTATGGCTACACTTTACGGGCAAGGAAGCAAGGGATGCAGGAAGGAAAATGCAAAGGAATAAGAACACATGGCAGATGATGCGATTCGTTCCAGAACCACAGAACGACAACAGCAAGTGTTTCTTGAGGACTCGCTGTGTGCTGGGCCTCGTGTTCCTCCCTCTGCGTGTACCGTCTTGTTCAGTGCTCTCCACAACGCCGTGGGAAAGTATGACTCACTATTCTTGTCATCTACCAGTGGGGAAATGACAAGGAGGTGGTGTAGTTTGTCCAAAGGGAAGTAGCCTCTGGCCCCAAATGGAAAACTGTGCTGTCACGCGATCTCAATAAATGCCCCAACCTTAGTACATAGGCTCGCCTGGCCATTCGGGGCCCACAATACTACCTTTGTCTCAAATGGTCATTCTGCAGTCCCGAGACCTCTAGTCCAGGGAAACCGTACCCTCCTGGCCCTTCTCTTATCCACAGACGTTTCCTCACAATTTTCTGTGTCTTCTCTGGTTTCTGTAGCACAGTTTGGGGCCATATCCTCATTCTGACTGACTGCGTCATATCTGACTGCCTGGGTTTGGAACACCTCGCTCACCTTGCTTTCAGGCCCCTGCAGCTGTCAGGGGAGCTGGGGGAGAAGGCAGACCTGGAGAAGAATGGCACATCCACAGGATATAAATATCAGGGCAGCTATAACGGATCAGAGGCCAAATAAACCAACAGAAAGGACCTAGAGCAAGCCTGAGGGCATGGGTTGGAGCTCGAGGCGCGATGAAGTCCTTCACAGCCAGCAGTGGAAAACCTTCAAGTGCTTGAGCCTGGAAAGGAGAGTGGATTGAGTATTGAGATGCTCTGCTTCTACCCAACCCAGGAGGGGTCTGGGACTATGGGTTGTTCATCCCCGTAGTCCAGCGTCTGCAACGTACAGATGAAAAGTCAGGCGAATAAAGAAACAGAAATCACATATAAATGAACCAACAAAAGAAGTGTGGCCAGTCCTAATCAGCATAAGGCATCAAGCATAAGGTGGTGAAGCAGCCTGCTGTCCCTGCTCATGGACATGGTTGCAGGCTGGGACCCATTGATAGTCTATAAGAGCATGGGGGTGGAGAGGTAGGCAGGTTCTTTGGGGCATGGGCTCTGAGGCACCCATTTGAATCTAGACTCCAGATACACATCTGCTTCCAAAGTCACCTTGACTCTATGTCTTTAAACCCCGTCTGGGTCCATGAGATCCCGTGGTCATTTGTCTAGGTCTTTCTGGACGTTGCCTTCTGCAGATATAGCATGACATAATGAGGTGGGTGTGGTGGGATTCAGGGGATGGGAGACTTGGGTTAAATTGCCCTCCTTGTTAGGCCACCTACTAGCCTTTTGCGATTGGGCAAGTTAGTTAACCCTTGATGAGAAGCTGGACTAAAGCCTCTGCTGCTGGACAAGCTGAGGAGTCAAAGGCCAGTAACGTTACCTCCCTTCCCATGTCTCTGAGATACCCAGCCAGCATTTCCCTGAGGTCACAGAGAAAGTCACTGGTAGATTCTAGAATTGAGCTTGTGTTTCCTGTCCACGCTCTGCAGACCCTCTGCGTGAAGATACTTCTCCACCGAGGTGAACGTCAAAGATAAAAACAAGTGCCAGCTTTCCTAGTGAGTGCCTGTCTGCCACTTTAATGGTTGGAAATCTAAAACCAAATTTATGAATACAGTCCTCCACTTTCCAGCACGCTGCTTGCAACTAAGTGATCCCTGTGGTTTTAGGAGAGTGGCAAGACTTTGCTGCCATGATCCAGGGGATGGGGCTTAAAATTTCCCCAACTTTGAGTAAACCTGTGAAGATCTACTGTCCACTCATCGCCATATCCCCGGCTGTTTGGTTGGCTTAACAGTGCCCCACATGAACATGCCATGTCTGCTTCTTCCTGCCCTGTAGTTAATGGGGATGAGAGTCAGAGGAAGCAAGAATGAACACAGCTTTTGATCAGTGCAAGACTTAGGGTCCTCTCCCTTCCGTCCTCACCAATGCAAAGAATAACGTTGAATATGGGATTCAGTTGCCTTTACCAAGGATGTCAGAAAGAGACAAGGGTGAGAAATCCAGAAGGATTTGTCCCAGTGATATACTGAAATAAAATAAAAGATGATTGGGGGTTCATAGGTTTTTAATTTTTCAGAAGCTCATAAGGCAATAACTAACATATTCTGGACCTTATTATAATAGCTCTGAGGATGGGACTGCCATTTATTGAGTATTTGCTACACATCAGGTTCCGTGTTCTTGCAAACCAATCCAGGAAATAGACATTATCATTCCCAGTTTCAGAGTCCAAACCAAGGCTTAGGGAAGAGGCATCTTGGTCAGAAACACCTGGTCATTAAGTAGGCAAGCCAGGATCAAGCCATATCTCTTTCTAAATCCTACGAGATGTCCTCTACATGTAACCACCTTCCTAGCTAAACTGGAGGACTGGTACTGTAGTGTCTTATGACCTCGAAGCTGAAAGGGGTCACTCTTTACTCTGCAGGCTTCTGGTTTCCTCAATGAGAAATGCAGGGGTTGGATTAGTGACCTCTAAGGATTTTTTCCCAGTAGCTAAAGAACATACATGGACTCCATCAGGGCTGCCACTGCTTTTCAGTAAGCAAGCAAAAACAGTTGCCAGTAATCCTGAGGAGGAAATGAGTTTGCTGATGGATATGTTTCAGACCTGACTTGGGGATATAGGGGGGAAATATTAATCTCTTTCCACAGTTGGTTAAATATCACAAAGCCTTGTGCAAATTGCGCTTGGGACCCAAGCTTGACTGTTCTGCTCTTTGTTTGACTTACTGCAGCACCTGCCTCCTGCCTGTCCCCTTGGTTGCATGAGCTTTTACTGGGAATGGCCATGTGGTCAGGCCCAAACACAGCTTCGTGGGCCTATCAGGACACCTGGTCCAGAAGGCCTGAGATAGAAATGAACCAAGCCTTAGCTCTGTAAAAGGTTAGACCCACGAAGCTGGCAGGGCTGGGATGAGAAGACTCCTCATAGAAGAAGATACTTTTGGGACCAGTAGGATGGAGAACTTTTCTCTGCAGGCAGTTAACCTGAGAGATATCGTAGATATCTAAAAGGTGGGGCAGTGGGAGAATAAAGAATAGACACATTCAGCAGAGGGTAAGTGATGTGTGTAAGAGGACAGTGAGCTTTTAAAGAGCTGATATCAGAATCATACTTCACAGAGAGACCCAGGACCATCTAGATCTCACAAACTCACCTGGTCACACCTTCCCACAGGGTCCCCAAGGGAAATGTGTACACGGAGGCAAGGGAACAGAGTCAAGCTTCGGCTCAGGTTCCCCAGTGTGGAACTCCAGGCAGAACTATTGTCCCCAGCTTAGGGGCAGACTGGAGTCTAGATTTAAGGCTGTTTTAGTAGGCCACATCAGTGATGGCTAGTAGAAACATAATGTCGCCACGTACGTAATTTTGTTTTCCACTAGCCACGTGGAAGTGATGTAAAAGGAAACAAGTGGAATTACTTTAATAATATCTTTTATTTAATCCAGACTATCTAAACTATTTCAACATGTAATCAACACAAAAATTGTTAATGAGATAGCACTGAGTCTTCAAAATCTGGTGTATGTTTTCTACATACAGCTCATCCCAGTTATCAGTGGAATACTCCGCATGTAGATTTCATAAAAAGTCACAGTTGAAAAACTAGGTTCACTACAGCCTTGTTCCAGACATACTTAAAGGTCTTCCAGTAAGTGAATTTAGTATCAGTTTTAAATTTAAATGTAAATCGATTAAAATTAAATACAATTTAAAATTCAGATACGCAGTCACATCAACCATATTTCAGTATCTCAGGGTGGCCAGCGGCTACCATATTGGGCGGCACAGATCTATATTATTGCCTCATTAGCTGACTGTAACCTCCAGGGGGATCTCAGATTTGCAGTCTTTGGAGAGTAGCCAGCAAAGACCTTCAGAGGCAGGGGCCCTGAGCCTCAGGCGACATACAGATGTCCCACTCCTGACCCGAGGAACGCCAGTAGTTTTGCGTTCCAGATCAGACTTGCAACTTCTGCAGAACTGGATTAAGAATGATAGCAATGTCTATACACCGAGTTTCTACTCTGTGTCATTGTATCTGATGCTCTTTGTTACTTAGAAAGATCAAGTGATTTGCCCAACATCCCTCAGAATGTAAGCTTCAGGACCAGGATTCAGAATCAAGTTTGTTTGACTCCCCACTGATGCTGTGTTGCAACCCTGCTTGCCCTTCATGGCCGAGGCCACAGTCCTCCCATTAGAATTTCCCAACCTCAGTGATGGCCTGATCTTGCACTTAGGCCACCTGTCAGGATTGTGGCCACATTAGAAGACTTAATTCCAGAGGGTGCCCTTGGCGCACCAGGCCTTGACCACATCCAGAATTAATGGAGTTCTCTGTCAAGAGCATGAGGGCAGTTATTGTCTTGCAATGAATGGATCTCCTCTCCCGTTGTCAGTTTGCTAGTTCTTCCTAAAAGGCTTCAGAGGGCGGCCTCATGCTGCACCCAGCATCTGCCCAGCCTCTAATGGTCTGAGCTGGGCTCATTAGGCAGCGTGCCCGCAAGCAGTTGAGAGGGGAGGAGAGGGCAACAAAAGCAGACCTTTAAGCTAAAGGTTAACTTGTAGTGCTTTTAAAATATCTGACTGCTGACTACATTGTACGAACGTCAATGCAAATGTGAAAGAATACCCGCTTCCTTCCTGAAGCTGGAAGCCTCCTCCCCGCCTCTCCCTTCAGGAGAAGCACCTGGGGAAGGGGCGGTAACACTTAGGCTGCAGGCTTCAAACAGCGTTCCCCTGCCCTTTTCTTCAATTGCATCTGGCTCTTGACCTAACAGGCTCCCAGCAGGCCAGCTGTGTCTCATGGCGCAGCCGGGACCAGACTGTAGACCCAGCAGGGTGAGTCAGCCTGAGACTATCCACCCCCTGGCCCTGAATACAACTCCCACGAGTGAAAGTGGGGGCTTGATGGGCACCTGGTGGCTCAGTTGGTTAAGCATCACGCTTCGGCTCAGGTCACGATCTCGTGGTTCGTGAGTTCGAGCCCCGCGTCGGGCTCTGTGCTGACAGCTTGGAGCCTGGAGCCTGCTTCAGATTCTCTCTCTCTCTCTCTCTCTCTCTCTCAAAAATAAATAAACATTGGGGCGCCTGGGTGGCTCAGTCGGTTGAGTGTCCGACCTCGGCTCAGGTCATGATCTCGCAGTCCGTGAGTTCGAGCCCCGCGTCGGGCTCTGTGCTGACAGCTCAGAGCCTGGAGCCTGCTTCCGATTCTGTGTCTCCCGCTCTCTCTGCCTCTTCCCCGCTCAAACTCTGTCTCTCTCTGTCTCTCAAAAATGAATAAATGTTAAAAATAAATTTAAATAAATAAATGGGGCGCCTGGGTGGCTCAGTCGGTTGGGCGTCCGACTTCAGCTCAGGTCACAATCGCACGGTCCGTGAGTTCAAGACCCGCATCAGGCTCTGGGCTGATAGCTCAGAGCCTGGAGCCTGCTTCCGATTCTGTGTCTCCCTCTCTCTCTGCCCCTCCCCCGTTCATGCTCTGTCTCTCTCTGTCTCAAAAATAAATAAACGTTAAAAAAAAAAATTAAAAAATAAATAAATAAATAGATAAATAAATAAATAAATATAAAAACAGAACAGGGGCTTGACAGACATGCCAGATTGTAGGTGCCGTAAATAATCCCAAACCCCGTGGAACGGATCCAGCCAAGGGCTGGGTGGGAAAGAAGCTGGTAGAGGAAATTAGAACAGAGGAAACAACTAAGAAATGCCTATAATGTAGTGATTAGAATCTGGTCTCTAGAGCCTGGTTTCTCATTCTCGGCACTGGTGACATTTAGACTGGATAATTCCTTAGACTGGATAATTCCTTATTTGAGGGGGGGGAGGCACTGCCTGTGGCTTGTAGGATGTTTAGCAACATCCCTGGCCTCTCTCGGCTAGATGCCAGGAGCAGCCCCCTCACCCCAGATTGTGACAACAAAACGTGTCTCCAGAAATTGTCAGATGTCTCCCAGGGGTCCAAATCACCCCTGGCGGAGAACCATTGCTCTGAAACCACACAGTCTTCAGATCCAGGCCTGTCACTCACTGTGGGTGGCTGGGCTGGCCCCTTCACCCCCCTGTACCCCACTTCTCCCTTCTGTAAAATGACCAAATACCTACTGTGAGACGCTGTGAGGCTTAAGGGAGATATATTCGAAGGGTTTGTTACTGATAAATGCTATTTAGTTTAGGTGAAGGGTTTATGCCATACTTTTTAATAAACGAAGTCTATTTTACAGTAGAGTAGTAGGATCCCCTTTAGGGAAGGTGTCTTTGCCCAAAGTGGCTATAAGAATACTTTCCAATCTCACCTGCTCTCCCTGAACCTTGCTATGCCACCACTCCATCTTGAGGAAGATTCTGTTTCTTCACCCCTTGAATCCAGAGGTACCCGTGAGACAGCTTTGGTGAAGAGAATGACAGTGGAAGGAGACATGTTATGCCCAGAATTCGTGGTCCCCAAAGACCACTAGGGAGCCGAGTCCGATGTAAAAGCAAAAGAGCCTTTATTCGAGCTAGCTCGAGCTCAATCCCCTACCTGCACCGACGCAGAGGTGAGATACCAGGGAGAGAGATGGAGTTTCAAAAGGACAAAGGTTTTGTTGGGGCCTAGGGGCAGTTGGTGAGGTAATGGCTGTGGTCTCAGCCGATTGGCTGTGGAAGGGTCCGAGTCCTGTTAGGCAGGTGAGCGGGGGGTTGCTCAAGGGGAGGAGGTGTGGTCAAGGTGAAGGACACAGAACAAGATGGAGTCAGCCAGCGTAGGCCCGCCCTTTCAGACACTGATTTCTGAGGCTGGGTCATGAAAGATGCAGTTTCACCCTCTGTCTCCGACACGAGCCACGGGAACTCTGAGCCCACAGGTAGAACGTTTGGTCACCCAGAAGCCACAGGGAGAGACACACAGAGACAGAGGTGCCTGGGGAGCCCCGGGGCCTGGCCTGGCTGTTTTGAGTCTTCTCAGCCCAGGTGCCGCGTGCAGTTAAAAGACGCTTCAGGGGACTCCAGTTCCAGCTTTGAAGCTGCCCCCAGGTGACGCTGGCCCCAGAGACTAGCTGTCCCTGCTGACTCCTGCCCAAATTGTGGATTCTTGAGTCAGAGAAACGCTGCTTTTGTGCTAGGTTTTGGGTTAGTTTATTGCAAAGAAATGAGTCACTGTAGCAACCATTTGTGATGGGCCAGAAAACCAGCTATCAGGGAGGGTACACAACTAGTGAGTAGCCAAGCTAGAATTTGAACCAAGGCTTCTAAGCACTGGGTCCCTTTCGGGATGCTTGCTCCCAAGATAGTAGGGGATGTCTTGATAGGTGGGGCTCCAGGACTCAGCAGACGACAGCACCGGTAAGGTCTGTGAGCAGATTGGCTACCCAGGACTCAGCCCATCTATCTGTATGCGGAGGACACGAGCATGACAGGGACGAGACAGGCGTCAACCCTAAAGAGTCTGGGCCAGTAGAAGGATCCCGAAACAGAAGGAAACAGAGCACAGGTCAGGGTGGGCCAGCATCAAAAGCTTGTTTCAGAGCATAAGGCTATTTAAGTCCCTGTCCCAGGTAAGGATGCTCCCTGGGCCAGTGGTTCTCAGCCCAGGCTGCTCATGTCACCTGGAGGCTTTCTAAGCATCTCGGTGGACATCAGCCTCTCCAGGGGGTACCCGGGCATCAGCATCGTCGAGGCTCCCTGAGGTGATTCCGGGGTGCACCACATGCTGTGCACTGCCTGCCGCTCGGGGGTAGGGTGGCATGAGTCTGTAGGTCAGGGTCAGTTCAGCCGAGCCTGCCCTGGGGACAGGCTGGCTGTGGAGCCCGGAAAGAGACAGGGCTTGGACATTAGCCCCAGTCACCGGTTTGCTTCATGACTCTGTGAGGTTGGGGCACCTGGGTCGCTCCGTTGGTTGAGCGTCCGACTTCGGCTCAGGTCATGATCTTGCGGTCCGTGAGTTCAAGACCCACGTCGGGCTCTGTGCTGACAGCTCAGAGCCTGGAGCCTGCTTCAGAGTCTGTGTCTCCCTCTCTCTCTGACCCTCCCCCTTTCATGCTCTGTCTCTCTGTCTCAAAAATAAATAAACATTAAAAAAATAAATGTTATGACTCTGCGAGGTTAAAAATCAAACTTCACTTGGCTTCCGTGAAGAAGAAGATTCAACAGATTCGGGAACTGGTAAAGGCCCCATTAGCATGCTGACGGGCAGAGACCCCATTTGATCCATGCAGGTGGGTTCAGGCAGGTGGGACGGTGCTGTCTCTGCTGCCCGAGGGAGACCCTTCCCCTCGCCGGGACGGTGGCCAGGGGCCAGACCCACCCTCCCTTGTGTCCCTGTGAGTGGACAGAGCCTTACCTTTCGGCATTTCTCATCTGCCGTCTGAACTAGGTTGGCAGGACAGAGGGAAGGACCCAGCTGCAGAGCCGGGCAGAGCTGGGCTGGAACTCTGCTTCCCTCTCTCTTCATGATGTGACCCATTCCTCACTCTCCCCGACCTGCAGTTACTTGAGAAGTCACATGAGAAGGACACTAATGTGGTCAGGATGAAATGAGCAAGCATACACGATACACCAGCCCGTGAGGGGCACTGATCATGTGGCTTGCATTCATTGACTTATTCGTGTATTCATTCATACATTCATGCTTGTATTATCTGCCTCCTTTTTCCCTCCACGCTTCTGCACCTCTTCCTTTTCGGAATGTTAAGAATGAGAAGCAGGTGCCCTGGAAAGGAGCCCATAGCAGTGCATTAGATTAGAAGCTTCTCCATCTGCCCAAACTCCCCCAACCCCCTCACCTGGTGAGCTTCTATGCAGGAAACAACTCACGTGTCACCTGCTCGGAAAGCCTTCCTTCATCCCCTCCATCTGGGTAGGAGCCCCTCCTCTCTGTTCCCACATGCCCGTGCTTCTCAATGTAATAACATCCACCAGGCTCCATTATAATGGCCCACCTACGTGTCTATCCTTCCCGGAGACTGTGAGCCTACCCCTGGATGTGGCACATGGTAAGCACTCAATACAATTTCTGTGAAATTAATTATTCAGTAGACCCATGTTACTTCCCCTTTCTGGGCCTTGGTTTCCGTGTCTGTAAATGAGAGTGTTGGAATAGCTGTATGCCAAGAATAAGTCCAGCTCTGGTCTCTCTCTCTCTCTAGGGACCTAGAGAGCAAGGAGAGGAAAGAGAGGAAACCAAGACAAATCAATTAATTCAGGAAGTGGTAATGAGCGGGCAGCAAGTCATTGTGAAGGGATAAAAATTAACTTGACATCAGTGTCATCAGGTGAACAGGGCAGTGCCATCGGGCCTGGGGACGGAAGCTTTCTGGGCAGCTGTGACCGAGGTCATCCAAGGGATGACAGGTGGGTCAGAGAAATTCAGATTTTCCAGAGAAAAGTGATGGAGTCCAGACCTCTTCCGGAACAGAACTAAAAGGAGGAAGGACATATGGCTGGGTAAGCCAGAACCGGTTTGGGCTGAGGAATCACAATCCAGGACTTTCATGAACGACGCTGGAGGGTCAAAACTCAAGGAATGACCTCCTGCCTGGTGGCACCGTGCGGGGACCATACCCCAGACTGGACTCAGCAGGAGAGTGCATGCCCCTGAATCTGAAGCTCCACTTCGTGCCTCTGCCTTGGCCAGGTTCCTGGAGAAGCCTGGGAGCTGGGTAGGGAGAAAGTCTGTGAGCGCTGGGAGGGCTTCTTTGGACCCCACTGTGGAGAACTGGGAAATTTGGGGGCCTGAGGTGGCTCTGTCTTTGGGGAACATAGTGAAGTCAGAGCCCGGCAAGAACTTTCCCTGAGAAACACATTTGCCTACGGCACACCTGTGCTGTCAGCCCCCAACACTGGCCCACACACGGCCCTCTATCCAACTCCTAATCTGTCACCTCCCCCCACGCTGGCCCATGCATGGACCTCTATCCAATTCTTAATCTGTCCCACTCCAACAAGGCTCATCTCAGAGACTCACAGACACACATGTGCTTCTTTTTCATTTTGATTGACACTTAGGACACATCCGCGTGGTAGTCATTGGGGTCCATAGATGGAAAGGCTACAGACTGCTGTGTAGGAACTCAGGGTAAACATTTGCATCAGTACCCCAAAACATAGACCAGATTCGTGTGGTATAATGCACGTACACACGTGCCTGTTCATGGATCCCCATGGATTTCCATATGGGCACACACACAGGTCGTGGGTGATTATGTACACACATACCTACACACAGGGGCCACCCCCGGACAGAATCCCGCTAGACCAGCAAAAGGAGCCCATGGGTTCCCATCCACCTTGGCTGAGTCAGCAGGTTGTAGAATTCGTTAACCCCCTCCCAGCTTGTTTGTCCAGTGCAGGAGTACTGCTCTGCCCTTATTCCCACAAGAGAACCCTTCCGGGTCTTTTATAGGGACATAATTTTATGGCAACATTGTTAACTGACATTTATGTGGATTCAATCAATAAATTAGATACTCCTTGTAATGATGCATGGCTGGCTCACAATTGCTTAAGAACCCTAAGAACTCAAACCCCAGATTGGGTGTTTTAGACCTCTGCCTCTTTCCACACACATACACACACACACACACTCACACACACACACACACACACACACACACACACTATTGCATAAAGTGTCACTTTAGTCTTGCATGCTGGGAAGTGGTCTATTGCTCACGTTTACTCCTTCTTTATCTCCCAGCCCCCCTGTGATGGGGTTGTAGGGCCTGAAAAGGTGGTATCTCCTGGAGGAAAGAATAGAGCCGCGCCTGGGGTAAAATCCCCATCCCACAGAGCTCCTACCTCTGGGTACAGGAAAGAATAACCTGGACTCGACTGAAAACTCTACTTCCTCTGCACATGCCCCCACTCTTCCTTCCTCAGCCATTCCCCATGGGGGTGCTCTGCGAGGCCACCCACCTCTGAGCCAGAGGAGAGGTTAGAATTAGGAGAGTGGGGGGCAGGCCAAGAGAATGTCCCTGCAGAGACCGCCACCCTTCTCCCTCCGCTGTGCTCTCCCACCTGCCAGCCTTGGGCAGCCAGTGAGTTCACAGGCATTGTGGTCATACAGAGAGCAGCTGTTCCTAGGCAATGACTACTCTTGAAAACCCAACATGAGAGGTGTGCCAACCAAGTGTTAAGTTGTCTCCTACCCCCACCGCCTTCTCACTAGCAAAGAGGACACTCCCTTTTAAAAACAAAAACAGGGGCGCCTGGGTGGCTCAGTCGGTTGGGCATCTGACTTCGGCCCAAGTCATGATCTCACGATTCATGGGTTCCAGCTCCACATCGGGCGGTGTGCTGACAGCTTGGAGCCTGGATCCTGCTTCAGAGTCTGTGTCTCCCTCTCTCTTTATCCCTCACCTGCTCATGCTCTGTCTCTCTCTCTCCCTCACAGATAAAATAAACATTAAAAAAAGTAAAAACAAAACAAAAGCAAAAACAAAACCTTGGCCTTCATGTTGGCATTCTGGGGGGCTGTGCTTTGTGGGAGAGTGGGGCTGGAGGGCCACCTTTGGGCAATGGATGTCACCCCTTTGCTAAGACAGAGTTCACAGCTCAGTGGCTCAGGCTGACTCTTCCTTTGACGAAACAGAATTCCTTCTATGCTGGGAAATGTCACCACTATCCTAAGGAAGGGCTCTTTCTCAGTTTTGTCACATACCTCCTGGGGCCACAAAGGATTCCTGATGCTCTCCTGAGCCTGCTTGGGGCTTCAGAAGTCTGGTCAGGTCCTCCCTGCCCAGGATCTATTTTTTTCCTCCTCTTTTCCTGCCCAGAAGCAATGTGGAAGAAACCAAGGATTTTGCCCGCTTTCCCAAGCAACCCTCACCCCTGTGAAAGCAAATGTAGGTTCCCCCTGGCCTCCCCAGAATGCTCACCAGCATCTTATTCTCTTGCTGTGCTTCTTTGTTTTTTAATGTTTATTTATTTTTGAGAGAGAGACAGAGACAGAGAGAGCAGGGGAGGGGCAGAGATTGGGTGGGGGGTAGGGGGTGGGGGGTTGGCCAAGGATCTGAAGTGGGATCCGTGCTGACAGCAGAGAGCCCTATGCAGGGCTCGAACTCACAAACCATGAGATCATGACCTGAGCCAAAGCTGGATGCTTAACCGACTGAGCCACCCCGGCGCCCCTCTCTGGCCGTGCTTCTGAGTCTCCTTCTCCAGTTCACGGACAGGCAGGGAGAGAATGACCCTCCCAGAGCTTCCTTGTCTGTCGTTGAAGCCTGGACGTGACTCTCGACACTCTGAGGGCCTTTTCCTTCAACGCTGTTGTCTCGTTGATTTCAAGAGTGTGTGGTGAAGTTGACCGTTGACTCAATTACACGGCATCCCTGCCCGGGTATTCCTACCTCCAGGGCTGTCAGTAAATGATGCACTGCTCCCTGCTGATCCCTTGGTGGGAGAGCAAGAAGGCAGGAGTAATGCTAAATGCTTGGAGCAAAATCCCATCTGTAAAAGTTCCACAGTAGCATCCTGTGACACAGATAAGAAACACCTTACCATAAAGGGCTTTCTGTGAGACGTCCAGGGTGGTACAAGATGACCCCCCAACTCTCAGGGGTCGGAGGGGGGCAGTGATGGCAGCTTCACGCAGGTGGCACGTGGAGAAAGAGCAGGAATTAGCCAGGCTGGCAGAGGGACACGTCCAGGGGCATGGAGGTGAGGGAAAGCATGATGTCAGGAACACCAGGCCTGGGAGAAACTCCGATATTAGGAGTCCAGGCTGGAACTCCAACTCTGCCTCTTCCCTGCAAGGCAGCCTTAGGCGAGTGGCTTTTTCATAAGTAAAGTGGGGATCCCCTTGGGAAGGTGAGTTCAACAGACCCAGCCTCAGGGTTCTGAAGCGGATGCCAGCTCCCTCCCTGCCTTATGGGAAATTCCAGGACCCAGTTCAGGTTCAGCAGGAACACGCGCCATGATCGACTAATGATGTCTGCAAATGTGCGGAGAGGCAGGAAACAACACACACACCAAGTCTTTAGCATTTGTGGGCTAATGACCAATAGGGACGAAATAGTAGCTATGAGACTCTGCCTGCAAAAACGTTTCACATGGGGCCTGGCACACGCAGGGGTGCGATGAGTGTGACTTCTCTCCTCCCTAGGAGTTGTTTGCTCAGATTTTCACTGAGCAAGGGGTGTGCTCCTGTCCTACTTTCTTGGGTGCCCTCGCAGTCTGCCTGGATCCAGGCCCCTGTTCTCATGGCTGCACACAGATGGAAGAGGAGGGCCAGAGTGATAGATACACGAGAGGGGCGGGGGTGGGGGTGGCAGGCGGGCAATGGGACTTTAATGGTTGGTAATTGGTTTTCCAATTGGCCTCCAGGTTGGAATAATCTCCTTACGTGAGCCACTGAAGCTTGTGACCCAGCCTGAGAAAATGGTGTTCCCTGCGTTTATTCCCTTTCATAAAGGCCGGTGCAATTTACACACCTTCCAACATCGACGCCTTCCTGGGAAGGGGCTCCTGCTGCAAAGGCTGGTCCTCAGGCTGGGGCAGGACAGCCAGTGGGACAGGAGAATCATTGGCCTTTGAAAAATCAGTCAAAAAGGGGAACATTTTTTTGGTAGCCTTTGTTGTTGTACTGGGGGAGGTGTGTGTATAATATGCTTTGAAAATTGTCCTTCCAAGATGGGACTGCTGTTTAAGGAGCCACATGCTAATCCTTCAGTGTGCGCCTTCATATTAATTTCAACATGAATACATCATCTTTCTCCTGTTTTGTTATATACCATTGGAGCAGCATCTCCTGCCCTGAAAGGAAAGATCCCAGGTGTGGCCAACTAACCCACATCCTTTGAACCTAACCCACTTTGCTTCTCTGTGGCTGAGCCCCTGGTCTGTCTCAGGGTCAGATGGTCTCATGGAACTGTTGTCAGACCCCGTGAGCTCTGATGACTTCTTCAAAGAGAAGGGAGATGGGCAGCTCTAAAGCGTGTTGTGCCCAGACCAGTGGCTCCCCACTTGGGCTGCATATTGGAATCAGCTGGAATCTTCACAAACTGCTGGTTCCTGGCACCCAGCCCCCAAACATTCTAACGTCATTGGTATGGCGTCCAACCTGGGCCTTGGGATTTTTCATAGTTCCCCCAACTGCAGCAAAGTTTGGGAAGCACTGGGACAGAATGGGACTTCCTGGCCTCCCCACAACAGTCTCCTCCAGATCCCGAGATGTCAAGAGATCTCCTCACCAGAAGCATCCTAAGACTCTGGCCCACTGCCAAGCATTTTTGTAACCTTTTGCCCCATAAACTGCTTCCTAATGAACTATGAATGAGCTTAAATAATATCTCATAACCCAGATTCTATGAGTGATTTTTTCCCCAAATGCATAGATTTTGCTCACCTGCGAAAATTAAAGAGCAGAAGGTTAATGTCTGTGCTGGAAAAAGATAAATCTAAAGTCCTTGCCTACATGGCCCCCTGAACCCCTGGGAGTGTGAGATCAGCAGAAGGGGACTCAGCTCCTGAATGCATGAGAGAAAATGAATTGCTCGCTTTATGGAGAGGAATTCCGAGACCCGGTTTAGAGTCAGCAACAATGTGTGCTGTGATCTGTTAGTGATGTCTGCATGCATGCAGGAATGAGAGGGACAGAACACCCATCTGCTCTTTAGTATTTACACACACGGAAGTCCGGGCAGCTTCCTGCTGTGGCCTGTGGCTGCCATTTCTTCCTCAAGGTAAACGTGGTAAACACTGGCTTTAGGGCTGGGTCCCCTGCTGTGTTACGTAAACTTCTGGGGTATTCAGTCTTCAGTATTTGGGTGTACTATACTCAGGGCAGCTCGTGAGGTCTGTGTGCACCAGGGATCCATAAACATACTTGCACACAAGGAGAGAGACCTTGCACTCGTCCCTTTTTACATCCAAGCCCTCTGACCCCTTCCTCCCTTACTCAAAGGCTGCTTCTAGCAAAGCCTCTGTCACCATTCCACCTGAGGGCAAGTTTTTTTTTTTTATTACATTTATTTATTTTCGAGAGACAGAGAGACAGAGCACAAGTGGGGAGGGGCAGAGAGAGAGGGAGTCACAGAATCCGAAGCAGGCTCCAGGCTCCGAGCTGTCAGCACAGAGCCTGACGCGGGGCTTGAACTCACAAACCGTGAGATCATGACCTGAGCCAAAGTCGGATGGACGCTCAACCGACTGAGCCACCCAGGTGCCTGGAGGGCAAGTTTTAGGTAGTAGCTCCCAGAGGTGTGTGCATGAGTCAGCTGGGGAAGAGTGCTTCTCTTCTGCTGTGAAACCACACCAGTCCAGGTACGTCCCCCTATGGCAGCCACCACCTCCTGGGTTCCCTTTGCCCGCTAGTTCATTAGGCTCTAAATTTGCACACTCTCCGGGGGGCTGGACATAGAGGAGGGCAGTTGTGCAGATCGAGGACCCCAGTGGCCTCCAGGTATTGAGGACCGGGCTGAGAGGTGGCCCCGGCAGTCAGGTAAAGCCAGTGCAGGGAGGGGACTGTGAGGGAGGCCGCAGCTTGGAGCCGGAGGTCACCCAGAGGGTCTTGCTCCCGAGTCTGATCAGAAGGCAAGAAACTCAGGCCCGTAGCGGCTGTGAGCCAGGCACCGGATCCTGGGGTGGGGGGTCTTAGCTCTTCACTAACAGGGTAGAGGAAGTGGCTAAGGTGTCAGATGAGGCTGGCATAGAAAAAAAAATGAGTAAGTGAATATATTTTTTAAATTAAAATAAAATAAAAGACTGATTCAGAATCTGAGCAGTCCTGGGTATCTCCAGATGGGGACATCAGAGGACGGGGACAGCAGGCAAAGTGGAGTCCCCAGGACGTCATCTCTTGGTGCTCCCTGCTTCGAGGAAGACGCCACCCACAGTACTCAGGATCGAGATTATCCTCCACTATTTTCCAGATGAGGAAACAGAGGCCCAGGGAGGTTAATGATGTGGGACCCTGCTCACCACAGTTGTCGGCCCCACGCCGACCTCAGTAACGCTGCACGGCTCAGCTCCCTGAGCGTCCCCTCTGTGTGCCTGTGCCCCAGCTGCCTTCTGTCCCTGCGATCTCCTCTGCCCACTCTCCTGCCTCTTCACCCAACTGGAAACTCACGTTCACATTTTTCAAACTCTCAGGATCATGTCCTCCGGAAAGAATTTCCTTGTCCTACCCTTTCCATTCATTTGTTTGTTCCTTCCTTCCTTTATTCATTCAGTATCCTTTTATTTAATGCCTGTCGTAGAGCAGGCATGCCACCAGGAGCAGAGTAGACATGGGCCCAAGCCTCCTGAAAGCTAGAGTGTAGTGAGACAGATTTTAAACCCAAAGCCAGCCATTTGAAACGTAACCATATAAAGACCACTTGTGGCCATGCATTTAAAGAGAAAGTGCAAGGTACTCAGAGAATATGTAAAAGGAGTGCTTAACTGAATCACTGAATCCTATCAAGGAAGGCTTCTCTGCAGAAGGAGCATTGAGCTTTCGAGCTGAAAGATAAGCAGTGCTGATGATAAGGTGGTGACAGACACTATTGAGTGTGTCCTCTGTGCCAGGTGCTTTCCAGGCACCTGTGTGTATTACCTCCTTTCATCCTCGCAGCAGCCCTTTGAGGGGGGCACTATTATTATTCCCATTTGACAGAGGAGGAAACTGAGGCAGTGAGAGGTGAACTGACATGTTCCAAATCGTTCAGCTAATGCATAAGGGAGTCAACATTTGGATACAACCATCTGGTTCCAGACCTATTGTACGTATGGGAGAAGAAAGAACATGTATGAGGCATCTGGAAACATCACAGTAAACAAAGAGGGGAGGGTGTAGATGGAGGGTCTGAGGTCTACAGAGCTCATGGGCCCTGGTAGGATTTTAGTTCTAAGCGTTATAGACATCCACCCATGGAAGGTGTTTGAGAGAGGGAATGTCATGGTGAGGTTACCAGGTTCTAAAGTATATGGTTGCTTCCGTGAGTGGATTTGCATAAGGAGGGTGGGGGGCATGCCATCAGAGTTGGGACCCTCGTGAGAAGTCATTTCAGTAGGTTAGGGGAAAAGGAGAGTCAGCGAGGGAAAGAGAGAAGGAGAGACTGAAACATTCCCTCTGGCTGACTGTGCACCTTCTCCAGGAGCCTCGTGTTGTGACAGGTTGATTAGGTCCTTGTCTGTCTCACTGGGCAGGAAGCTCCAGGAGAGAGGCAATCTTGTGCCATTCACCTGCTTCTGCATCAGCCGTACCTAGCATGGGGCCTCACACAAAACTGGTACCCCGCCAGTGCTTGTTGGATGCCCGAGTGAATCATGAATGAAAAACTTGATGACGTCAGCCACTCCCTAGTGCCGTGCAGAGTCAACCTAACTCCTACCACCTGCTCAGTACTCAGAACCTTCCTCAAAAAGCACACCAAACCAGCATCTGCCCCGCCCCCACCCATGCCCCCACTGATTCAGTCACAGCAGTGAAAAGTCCCCATCAGGCTGGGTGCCTGGCATCCTGGAGGGAAAATGATTGGCTGATTGAGCATTTCCACATCCCCCCAGAGTGGGGGGTGAGATGCTATCTATGACCGTCTTGGCTGGCAGTGGGTCCCTCCTGCCTCTGAGCTAATGGCAAAGCACACGTGTGGGCAAGGCGGCCAGCTTTGTCTCTCAGGGGGAGAGGATGGCCTTGTCAGTAAGTCAAAGCAGCTCTCAGACTTGGGATGCAACGTTTGTCACGGCAGTGACAGCGTGCAAACAAGAGACGGGCATCTCTGGTGTCTTGCAGCTTCTGTCACTGTGGTGAAAACACACAACTCCTTGAGTGGAGCTGGGGGCAGAGAGCTTCCAACTAGAACCGGCTCAGAGGCCAACTCTCTTGCAGCTGGAGAGCCAGTGGGGCTAACGTTGGCCAAAGACAGAGGCTCTTTTGGCGTGGGATTCCTCCTGGGATGCAGGGACACCAGAAAGCCAGACTTCAGTGCCGAGGTTCCTTTGAGAGGGCCGAGGGGAGCAGTCATTTTTCAGAAGGCCCATGCTTGACACCAGATTTAGGAATCGAGGGATTTGCATTGCTAAAGGTTTGTCACAATATCCTTTAGGGAGCAGGTTCTTGGACACATTACAATAGGATTCTATGTGCAAAAAATCCGTGAAATTTTTAGAAACCTATTTAATGGTATAAAGTGAGAGCTCACAAACTGTGGCCCACAGCAGGCCAAATCAGCCTGCTGCCTGTTTCTGTGTGGCCGGTGAGCTAAGAATTCTTCTACATTTTCAAATGGTAGAAAACAAGTCAAAAGAAGAACACTTTGTGGCATGTGAAAATTGTATCAAATTCAAGTTTTAGTATCCAGAAATAAGGTTTTGTTGGAACCCAGCCACCCTTGTTTGTGCAGATATTGTCTATGGCTGCGTTCAGGCTACAAGAGCAAAGTCGAGTTGAGCGGAGTCTAAAATAGTTACTATCTGGCTCTTTTTCAGAAGTTTGTGAACCCTGATTTGCATGATGAATTCTTAGTATCTATGGATATAAGTGCCTCCCTGTGTGTCAGCGGGGCCTGTGGAGGCAAAAATGGGAGTATGGGCCTTGTTTCTGCAACAGGACTGTGGCTCTGTGAAGGAGTGTTGTTGAAATGGAGAATGATATCAGCACAGCGGTCTGTTGACTGTGGGCAAGCATGCGCGCGCGCGTGCATGTGTGTGTGTGTGTGTGTGTGTGTGTGTGTGTAACACAGAGCGGGGAATTTGGGCAAGGTCAACATTTTTGCAAAGTGGGTGGTGTTCTGGGTGATACTAGCTCCAAGGGATGTTTTAGATGCAACATTATAAAAATGGGTTTGGTGCTCACATAGGCATGGGAAGCACTGAGTATGCAAAGCAAGCAGTTGCTTCCCCACAGACTAGTGAGGACTTTTATGTGCTCACGTCCATGATGACTTTCTAAAGGGGAATGTCAGAAGCGGCCTTCTCCAACCTATTTGATTGCAGAGAACATTTAACAGTCCATGATCCAGTAATAGTGAGTGGCGCTCACGTGATGTGTTCATCCCTGGTCCTCTGCTGCTGGGTCCTTTCCTAACCATAAAAGAGCTGGAAAACCATTGGAGCGTGGGTCCATGAGTGGGCATGGCAGAAATGCCTCTCCCTCAGAGGTTTCCTGGGGCAAAGTCAGTATCACAAACCAGAAACCTAGACTGACTGGAATATCAATCTGGAGTAATTAGACAAAGAGGAAGAACTGGGGGAAAAAAAAAAAAAAGATGGCCCTTGAGAGAATTTAGAAACATCAGACCAGAGCAAGAGGGATCGGGAAAACATGATGCCGCTTCTAGATGGTTCCTGAGCTTCTGGATTATAGCTGCAAATGCTTTTTATGGAGTACCTGGAACCTTCACTAGAGGTGAGGAGGGAGTTTTAAGGGCACCAGGCTGGCTTGTACCAGCCAGGTGGATGAACTCGGGTTGGGTCCCAGGATCCAGAGCCTACGCAGATGAATTAATGATCTGAGATTGGTTAAAAGAGAAGGTCAAAGGCAAATGCAAAATTCTATCTCAAAAGGAGAGCCACAGTGAATGTTGGCAGGTCTGAGGGATTCCCAGAGAGTGAAAAACAAAAGCCTCCAAATCCCCAAGACTGATAGAGGAGGCATTGGTCAAAGGATAAGAAGCAAAGCTGGATTCAGAAACGCTGCCATGATGCCCGGATCACTCCTTTGGGGGTGCCTGCTGCTGTGATGGCCTAACCCCAAGATGCACCGTTCTTGTGGCCCTAGACTGATGAATAGCCTTTTAAAGCTTGGCCCCCACCTGTCCTCTGGCACCAGCAAAGCCCTGGTCACTGGCTAAGGCTTTTGCTGGTGGAGACTTTGATCTCCACATATTCTAAACAGAGCATTTCTTTCTTCCCTAGTCCCCTTTCCTGTGTTCTTCACTCATTCCTTTTTTGATACATCGCACACTTACTCTGTGAAAAGCAGTGTGCCAAGTGGGTGGAGGCCTCTTGGTGGGTCCCTATGACATATAAAAAAAAAAAAACTCACCCCAATCCCAGACCCGGAGACTTGCTCTGTGAGGGGGCCGGGCTGCAGGAACAGGGCTTTAATATCTGTCTTATCTCAGCAACTGAGCTACCTTCCCCCAAGGGTTTCCCTGGGTGTTTACAATGGTGCAATTAAATGACTGGATAAATAACAGTTATTAAATGGGTAAATATATCCCTAATGCTAAGCTGAGCCAGAGCCTCCTGACACATTTGTTGGACTCGTTTGTTTATTTAGATCTTAGGAGAAACTGGGACATGAGGGTAATAACAGACGACTTCTGACACATCTTTTCTGGGTGTTTAAATAGGGAAAGGTCCTGGGCTGGCTTTGAGAGGAGAGGACAGGGAGAGAGGCTGCAGTGAGTATTTTTAGATCTTCCCTAACAAAAATCACTTGCACGCAAATACTGGGCTCTCTTTCAGTGCTTTTCTTTGGGCTATTAACGCTGTGGAAATCACACAATTGAGCTACCTCTCCACCACACACTGGCAATCTTCAAATAAAAGACTCCTGGGCTGTAGTTTAATCTGAATAGATGGTTTGCCAAATAAAAAAAAAAAATGCCAGTTATGATAATTAGGAGAATGTACTTGTGGAGTTCCCAGGCCTTTATCTTTCTTACTGCTGGTGAATTGGAGATCACGTTTTTCTCATGGGGTTTGTCTGAACGGAAAGCAGGTGAGGGAAATATGGGTTTTGTGGGCGAAATGAATCCTCTGTCCGTGAAAACAAACTCCTGTTCTTGTGATAAATATGAAGCCGAAACCTTTTAAGAAAGTGTCAGCCTTGGTCAGGGCTTTCATTTCCTTATTTTAATTATTTCATCTTCCAGGAATAAACATTAGGTATCCCCCCCCCCCCCATCAGCCTTAGCGAGCCACCGTGCCCTGGAGTGCACACTTGACTTTCATTATATTGCAAGTGCAACCCACTTAGAAAAAGCGGAGATGTGGAAATCCACATTTATGCGAATGTCCCAGCCCCCTGTTCCTCACCACCCTCACACACACACAGAGGGAAGGTACTTAGCTTTTCTTGTGTGTATCAAGTCGGACTTGTGTTTCTAGCTTTTATTCGGGCAGATCTCCTCTCTTTACCACCACCACCCCCCCATGTTTTCATTTAAAAACAATAGTCGGAGATGTTTTCAGAGTGCTTAGAAATGCCCACAGGCGAATACCAACCTGTCCTCCGGAGCGCCACAGTTAGCCAACCTAGAGGACTCTAGACCTTTGGAAACGCTTCCTTTTCTTCGAAAGCACTTCCTCATCCCTGCCTCATGGGGATACGCAAAAGAGAGAGAGGTTTACCAGTTATCTGAAGGCAGTGCTTGCATTCAAGATTTCTTGAACTTTGGTCATGCAATTAAGGACGAGGTCGAGGAAGAAGCATGAGGCTGTTAATGTGGCTCGAGTTCATTGCTGGAGTTTCTTCAAAGGGCTGAAGATTGATTATGGAATTGCTCCCTCTTCACTCCCGGCACTGACAGAAGGACACACAGCAAGAAGGGAGCTTGCCAGGAGCAAATGAGCAGGGATGCCGAAGAGCCCGGAACTGCACGTCCCTGGCCTGTAGGCCAACAGCAGACGAGAGCTGGGTTTTCATGTAATTGTTCTCTTTGTTCCTCCTTCTGTTTCTGGGGGATTCTCCTGACGATAGCAGTTACTATTTCAAACCGGGAAAAGTACAGGAATTTGGAAACAATTCAAGGAAGGCCGGGGAGCTGATACTTTACATATTCATGTTATTGCAGCGGGCGCAGGACTATTTTCAAAGGCAATTTCTCACTCTGCCTAGAGATGGACCCTTGGTCCGCTTTCCACATGACCAGGGGGTAGCAGGCAATTTAGAAGGTCAGCCTCGCCAGTGTTCCCAAATTTCATGAGCTATCTCTTTTTTTTTTTTTTTTTGAGGATATAGATCTAATTTGCTTAGAAAATCAAAATACCTTCCCACCAGGCTTTTCCCAAAGAGTATCGCTTGCCCAAGTTTTACCAAAGCTAGCTTGAGAGAAATAATATTTTGAAGAATAGTTTCAATGATATGTCCTTCATATGTCCCTCTAGATCAGTTTTATCCAATAGAACCTTCTGCGATGATGGGAAGGTCTCCGTATCTGTGCTGGCCAATACAGTAGGCAGTAGTCACGTGGGACTGTTAAACACTTGCGAATGAGAAACTAAAGTTTGGGTTTTATTGACTTGTCGTTAATTTAGCTTTCAATGGCCATGTATGGATAGTAGTTATCATACTGGACAATTGTACTTATGGATGATAACAATTGAAGAGCTTCTATTCATTGAGTGTTTAGTGCGTCCAGATAATATGCTGACATCTCCAACGCATCACCTCCTTCAGTTTTTACATCAGCATTTTGATGTGTAAATATATTTGTGTCTCCATTTTACTGGAGAGGATTGAAGCTCAGAGATCGTAAGGAACTTGTCCAGGGTCCCTCACATGGTAAATGGTAGAGCTGGGGTCTGTCCAACTCCACACAAGCCCTATATTCTTGTTTTATCCCACATTTTAGTTGAATTTTGTGCAAAATCAAAACCCATGAAAGCTCTTTGACCATATTTCACTACCTACACTGATTTTGTCGGATTTCACTTCATGCAATTTGTGTTATGAAGGCTCTTTTGATTTAACAAATATAAAATTATATCAGGATATTTAATATTTTGTTGAGCTGTGCATGACATCTTTAGAAAATTTAGGAAACCCCCCTTTCCTTCTCAATCCAAGTTAAGAATTCGCTTTATCTGAGTTGCCCAGATATGAGGCAGAACATTTTGCTCTGACTTGCCTTGAAGAAAGTGTCCTACAAAGTGATATTACACACCTTGTGGAGATGTTGAAAATGATGTTGTTTATTCTACTGTACAACATCCCCATTATGAATACTTGTAGGAGAAATTGCTTCTAGACCTAATCACCAAGAAAAAGCACTGTTAACTGGAAGGAGATGGCAAGCATTTTCCGCTGCTGACCATGCAACTGATTGTATTGCCCCTTACGCTTTGGCCACAAGGAACCTCAAAGCCGTATTTTTTATTTCCCCTTAATAGCTGTGATTTGTAGGCCTGTTTTAACTTTCTGCTTTGACTAAAACTTCCATCAATCTCGTGTCTCCATTGTCTTAATTTGTATATAATTAAATCTTTTCATTACGTCTATATATTTGCACGATCAGTTTCAAATCCTTGGCACAGTGTGCAGCACTGGAAGACCCGGATTGCTAGTCCATGCTGGGCGGAAAAGCTCCATCTCATATTTGATGAGAAAGGGATCACCCCACACGCCCAAAGGCCAAGGTGTTTTATTCGTATAGAGGTCCACTGTGTCTCCTCCACAGAGAAGACTTAGGAAGAGGGAACAAAGGGAAGAGTTTCATAGTAACCATTGGGTGCCAGGACGGGTGCCCTCCAGATTCCATCTTTGACGTGAAAGAGTGGAAAGTGGGGTTAAGCAGGAAGAGAGTATAAGTGGTGGTGCAAAACCTGGCTCTCAGAATTTGAGATAATGAGTAACAGGTGCAGGTACCATTCTGTTGGCTGTGTCCATCATAAGCAGGTTCTGCAGTATTATGATAGACTCAAGCACTTGATTAGTCTAGCCAGAAGTTTCTTGATTCATCATGTGCACACAGTCGTGCCATCAGCCCTGGGAAATCATTAAAAGAGTAACAGAAACAGAACAAGTCCAAGGATCCCCAGATCTATCAAGGGAGACAGGAAACCAGCCTCTCAGCTGATGGGATGGGGACTGTTTTTAACCAAAAGAGGCAGAGAATATGTGAAAAATAATACAGTGGAAACCTTTTTTTTTTTTTCATTTTTAATGTTTTTCTTTTACTTATTTTAGAGAGAGAGAGACAGAGACAGAGACAGAGAATGAGCAGGGGAGGAGCAGAGAGAAAGGGAGACACAGAATCCAAAGCAGGCTCCAGGCTCTGAGCTATCAGCACAGAGCCTCATGCGGGGCTTGAACTCATGGACTGTGAGATCATGACCTGAGTCAAAGTCAGATGCTTAACCGTCTGAGCCACCCAGGTGCCCCTAGTGGAAGTCTTGTTTTTTTAATTATCTCACACAGTGGGCATGTTGATGTGGGAATAAATGTTTGAAAGGCAGAAACGTGAGAGGTGCCTCGATAGATGTCATAAATGGGTAAAACTATGATGTAAACTGGGACTTCAGCATTTTGCAGTGAATTGAATTGAATTGAATTGAATCATATTTATTGATTTTGAAATCAGTGCATGGTCCATATAAGAATGTTGACTTAGCTCAGCTTGAGCACAGAAGACAGCCTCTTAGGAGAAATGAACCCAGCTCCCAGTTCTTTCCTTGTGAAACATTAAATCAGCACGAGGCAGCACATAGAATAAGAGGAAAGTGATCCTCTAAAGTCCTGCTTTAGAGCAGAGTGTGGTCCTGGGCCAGTGGCTTTGGCATTCACCTGGGAGCTTGTTAACAAGTGCGGCCTGTCTGGTCCTACCTCAGACCTTCTGCACCAAGATCTGCATTTAACGACAGCCCCAGATCATTCCTTTGCATGTTAAATTTTGAGAGACACTGCTCTTGTGCAGCCTACTCAGGGCTCTAAAGTCCATGAAGTTTTCTTAGGGTGTCCCAGCCACCCATCTGTATGTGTATTTGTGAAACATTTGTCAAGCACCTTCAGGGAACAGGAATGCTCTGGGCACTGTGGGGATGCAAAGATACGTATGACTTCATCTCAATCTTGAAGGAGTTCAAAGTCTGTGGAGTGAATAGGAGGCGCAACGAAACACGCGTGTATATGGAAACTAAAGGTAAAAAATAAATGTCATGAAAAGTGACACAACAGGGGTGGGAGGAATGATGGACCCATTTGATCGGGCTGTCACAGAGTGGAGGGAGCTAGAGTTGCAGAGAGCAGAGCTGTGCAAATAGAGATGGTGGGGGCAGAGCAGAGCCAGGAGGTCCTGCTTGGTCCCAGCTGATGGCTACCTTTCCCTTCTACCACCAGGAAACAGACTCATTCTTTTCCCTTTCTCCTGAGCCAAGCTATTGCTAACTCCTCCCTTTACGAGAGCTGGAAGTGAATGATAGCAGCTTCAAGTATAGTCCTTTGGGCCAGATTTTGATGGACGATGGAGCCCTCTGATGGCACGGAATTCCAAGCACTGTTAGTGTATCGCAAGTTTCCTTTTCCCAAAGGGTTTTTTATCTCACTGCTTAGGTGATCGCTCATTCTCCCAGTGCCTCAAATTGACAAGAGATCTTTTCTTTGCCGGGCAGCACAGCCTGGTAGTCAAGGGGCAGGTTGTGCAGTCAGAAGAAGTTAGCTGTACGGCCTTGAGAAAGTTTCTTAACCTCTTTGTGCCTACCTTCCTTCACCCGTACAGTGGGAATAATGATAAGACCTACCTCAGGAAGTTGTTAGCAGACTGATAAAATTACTATATGGAGAGCCCTTGGGACAGTTCTTGGCATGAAGGGTATGTTCAATAATGTTCCTTATTGTTACTATCCTCTCCCCATATTTCCTAGAATCTCACGGTCATGAGAATCGTCTGGGATGTGTTTTAAATACAGCATTGCCCAGAAATCCTGATACTGTGGATGTGAGTGGTCTTTGGGGTTTACATGTTTAGCAAGTACCCCTTGATGGCTCTCATTGTCAGAGAAGTTGGACGAATAACTTAACTCCCGTGCCTGGCCCTCGGGAAGTGGCTAAGGCAGCCATCTTTTCTGTGGGGAATCAGTGTCTGTTTCTTGAGCATGCTGTGCTGGGAATCCACACACACCAAGGGCAGCAGTGATGCGAGGTGAAGAGCACAAAGCTTGGGAGCCAGACAGGTCTTGGTCTCCAACCTGACTCTGCTGTATTTTGAGGCGTGATGGATGCTGTATGGATAAGATCCGATACCCTGTGATTCTAGACATGCGGAGGGGAGCAGTGCTTTCTGAACTGAACATCTCCAGGGCATGGGTAGCAGGAAGGCAAAGCAGACAGAATGCCCTGCTCTAGGAGCTTGGAAGGAGCTGGCCAGGGTGGATGTGTTACCAGAGAAATGGTTGGGGGGGGGGGGGGGGGAGACCTGAAATGCAAATGCAGTGAAGAGGTCATCAGGTCAGCCAGGTGACAGAGCATGGAGGACCAGCTAAGGTCAGAAAGAAGGGGCAGGCAGGTCTCAAAGGTCTCCATGGGTGTGGGTCAAGGTCCAGGATGAGGGATGGGAGATGGAAAGACCAAGTACTGGTGGAAGCCAGTTCTCGGGTAGAAACTATTTGCTTAACACTCTTTTACGTGGAGTCCAACCACAGCATGGCCCTGCAGTGTTTGTGCAGCAGACCCAGGTAGGCTGCCATGGTCAGTTCCACAGGTTGTGTACTGCCCAACCCTAGGGAGCACCGTTCATGCTGTCCACTGTAATCCTATACTACAGTTATGTATGGAGGCCATGATCACCCTGAGACCATCAGATGTGGCTTGGTTATTATTTATTTATTATTTATTTATTTATTAGTTTTTTAGTTTTTATTTTAACAGATGTGGCTTATTTGTAATTCATGCCAGGGCAGAGGTGCCAGGCCACCTTGACCGGTGGTACCTTGAGACCCCTGCAGTAGGCTGGCAATCTGGAGAGGGGTAAAAGCAGAAAACAAAATATTGTGGGAGCTTATAGCACCCAACCCGGGAAGATGGCCCTCATGCCACACTGGGTTCCAGGCAGAGCCACCTCCAAGAGGCATGACCTGCAGGAAGGGGCAGGCTCGCCATTTCTCTGTGTCATCTGGATCACACAGCACTTGTCATACACTCACATCGAGCCTTCTTATCCCCGTTCCTTAACGTTCATCCTTGGCATTTATCACCTAACATCCTGTATGTTATATTTTCTAAAGCTGTTCCCCCCAACTAGAAGCAAAGCTCGACTGGTGCCTGGCACAGAGCTGGCATTTGATAGATAATTGTGGCCTGTGGAAGGGAGGGAGGAAGAGAAGGAATGAGGGAAGGATACACAGGTATGTGTCCAGGTTAAACGTGGGTTCCAACCTAGGCTTGGGGGAACAGGGAACAAATCCCTCTGCAAAGAAGAAAGAGCAGGAAGAACTTAGTGGGAGGTCAAGGTGTTTGTCAGATGTGTTGGGGCTCTGGGCAGAACCCCTGCCCCCAGTAGAGCTTCAAGGTAGAAATCCAGGCATGAGGCCTAGCAAAGAGATGCAGCTTCAGGGCAACAGAGTTTTCCAGGCCCCACCGAGATGCCTCCCTCCACCCCTGCCAACCGCAGCTCCCACCCTCTGAGATCTGTCTGCTCAGGAGAGAGTCTAGTGACATCTCCAGGCTCAGCCTCTCAGCCTGGGGCTGGCTTTGCCTCAGCCCTTGCCAAGAGCAGAGGGAGCTGGCGGCTGGACCACCCTGATCCCCTTGGTACAGAGTCCTCATGGGTTCGCATCTGATGGTGGAAATGCTGCCCTACCTTGAGCCCCTACATGAGCTCTTTTTTTTTTTTTTTTTCAACGTTTTTTATTTATTTTTGGGACAGAGAGAGACAGAGCATGAACGGGGGAGGGGCAGAGAGAGAGGGAGACACAGAATCAGAAACAGGCTCCAGGCTCCGAGCCATCAGCCCAGAGCCTGACGCGGGGCTCGAACTCACGGACCGCGAGATCGTGACCTGGCTGAAGTCGGACGCTTAACCGACTGCGCCACCCAGGCGCCCCTACATGAGCTCTTTTATGATTGTTGAAAACCCAGGGATGCGATGACCTTGAAGCAGAGCCTGCAGCGCATTCCTGGAGACGATCCCCTCCCCAGCCATGGAACACGGACGGACAAGTGAACGGGCAAACATTGCCTGCGCGGTCGGGAAGCCAGCCCCAGCCCTGCTCCTGCGCTCTGCAGAGCCAGGTGCTGGATGTGTGTTAATCGGATGAACAGTCTCATTCACTTGATGGCTTTGATTTGTGCTTTGGGCTGCTCCGTCAAGATTTCTTAAACACAGACTGATCTCTGCTAATTCATGCATCACCACTGAATATTTTGACACGCGACAGCTCCTTGCTTTGGAGAATCTGTGCAGGCTGGCAAGCCAGCGGGGCCAGCCAGATGCTCTCCTCCCTTCCCCTCTGCGGGGCAGCCTGAGCCCAGGGCTCCCATGGAGACCCCTCCCCCAGCGGGTCTGAGTACACAGTTCTCTCAGCTCACTTTCTCCCCACCTTCTCCCACCTCCTGGCCCCACTTACCTGCCGTCCTTAATTTTTGTTCCAACATCTTCTCTTTCCGAAGCTCCTCATTTCCAATCCATTGCTATGTCTCGTCCCTTTTCCACTTCATTTTCTTCTTTCCTGCCTCTTCCCTTCCCACCCTGCCACCGTCTGCTCCTCACAGTCCTGCCTCCCCCTCCTCAGCTGCCACCTTCTGCCACCACCTCTTCTCATGTGCTTCTCCTCCTCCCCCCGTGCATGCTGTGATTTTCCCTTCCCCCAGGCTCCCGGCCTTTCCCTGACCTCTGCGCCCCTGCTTGGCTAGACTCTGGGCGACTGAGGCTCCCCGTGGGAGCTCAGGTGGAGAAGGCAGGTGCCACAGTGCCTCTGAGAAGCCCGACCTCCTTCCCCATGATGTGCACTGAACAGTGTCCCCGGGGACCGGAACCGCAAACTTAGAGCAGGAAAAAGCACACCCAAACATCAGATCTCTCCCAAGCGGCCTTCCATCTGCAGGCAAGCGGAAGCGGGGAAACGCAAACTCGTGCCTCAGCAAATTGCCTTGGTCAGGCACTCTGAGCAGCAGTTAGCATTTATCAGAATAAAATATCTATTGGACGAATGAATGAATCCATGGATAACACTGTACACAGAACTGAGCTTCACATCAATATGCACGTTCATTTACTAATGATCAATCATGGACCAACACAATGAGACATAAATCTGGAGTCAAGACAAGCGCGATTCTAAGATGCATCTGTAATGTATATACACCAAGGGAGCAAAAGAGGCAAATATACCGCCTGACCTATCGCCCAGGCAGTTGTGAATGGCTATCTCGTTTTACTCCCCCAGTACCTCCGTGGGCTCTCATCCTGCCCTCTGCACATTCTGTGAGCACCATGCTAGGTGCTCCCCAACACCTCAGAGGCTTTCTCAGCTCCACACCTTTGTGCTTGCTCTTGGGTCTGCCTGAAGGGGTCCGTTCTTATCCTTCATCCTGTTCATCATTGAAGACCCAGCTCAAAGCGGTACCTCCAGCCTTCCTTGTTCTAGGCAGCAGGATGTCTCATCCGTTTCTTTGTTGAGTATTTTGACATGAGGGATGCTGCGCCGGGTCCCTGGGCTACAACCCACAGCAAGAGAGCAGTGATCCGGCCTTTACCGTGTTCACTTGGCTCTTGCCCCCTTGCACGCCCCCTCACTTCAGCACGCCCCCTTTGCTGGCCTCTGGCTCACCCACCGTGTTGCTGCCTATGTAAGAGGCGCCGTGCTTGAGACATCTGTATATAATCAATGTAAGTTGAATGGATGAAACTGACGCTTGGGAGATTGACCGGTTTGCCCAAGATCACAAGCCTGGAAGTCACGGTTCCCGCCCCGTCACCCCTGCCAGCCCAGCATTTCCCCACATGTCTGATGCACCATTTTGCCTCCCTCTATACTTGGGGCTCCCGCCAAGCTTTGGCCAATGTATGGGTTTGAGGGGGAAAAAAAGCAGCAATGATGCTGGTAGCATTGCCGTCCGGCATCAGATAGGTGTTGGGAGTGTGCATTTTTACGCGCTACTCAAAGTCAGCGCTCAAATAAGTAGACTCGGTGTTTAGTCGGGTCTAACCTCTGCACTATACTGGTCAGCTAATATTCATTTACTTTGTAATGTCCGTATTCTCCAGATATTATTACCAGTAGTAGTAACAGCTCTGAGGACTGAGCCGCTGTTAAGGGTGTCCCGTTATTTCCCATTTTACCAAAATTCCCGCAAGTGAAGGATGAGCCTTATTTTATCAGCACACACACAAGAATTCTGGGAGGGGAGATAATTCTTCCAAGGACACATGCTGGCAAGCGCCAGATTTGGGATCTGCATCACTTGTGTAAGCCCTGCAGTGCTCTGGTGTGTATACAGTGGTTCCCAGAGAGCATATGGCCTTAAACACAAGCCCGATTTTCCTGAAGTAGGAGTTAAACATGTTGGTGGGCCAGAAGGAAGGCTGGAGTCTGTCCTCTGGCACAACCATACTTTGAATCCACTGTGATGGTGGCTCTCTGCCTGTTGAATGGAAAATGCCCTAGTGGTCCTAGGGATTTTCACAGCGAAGCCACGCTCAGCCAACCTCTCTGAGCCTCCTCTTAGAGCTCTGATATTCTATTAGAATTCTCCCAGATTCAATAAATGCCCGTGAGTTTCCTCCATGTGCTCAACTCAGAGATTTTTTTTTTTTTTCTAACTTCAAGGGGTAGATTTGGGCTTCTGGGCGCCAGGATAAATCAGGCTAAAGCAGTTTGATTTCATGCAAAAGGAATGTTGCTCTTTGATACTCAGGGAGCAAGAACTTGGGCTTTCTTCCTCTCCTTTTCAAAGTTAAACATTTACCAGACCCCTGGGCCATATTCACGAGGGCTATCTCTCAGTGCATGGACGACCCAATCCACTCCCGGAAACTGCACAAGGGACATCTGTGCTTGCACCCCGGGAAATGGGATAGAAAACATCCATTCTGAGTGACGCCCCCCTGTCTAAAGTCTGTGGGGTCCCATGGCAATGTTTGCGTTCCCCCCCCCCAAGAAACTGACTCTTTGAGATTTGCATACAGGACATTTTGGGGGTTGTTCTCGGGGACAAGACCTATGAAGGAGCAAGGGAAGCAGATGGGGCACAGAGGGAAGCCACAACACACGTAGCATCCGTGTTCCCATGAGGAACCCTGGGGCTGGGGTCGCCCTGCAAGGATGTCTCTCATCAAAGAGAAGGGCCAGACCTTCAGACCCCAGCACCAATCAGTCAGTGGGCAGAGGAAATAACGTTGGGTGAGGCAGCTTCCTCAACTGGGGGAACGAGTGCTTCAGACCTAATGAGGTTTGGGGGGTGGCGCACAGGGCATTGGCTGCAGAGGGGCTTCATGCTTCCCCCATAACGTAGAGCAATGTGTTGTGGCCACGGCAGATCCAGCCCCTACCATCTCCAGCTGCTCCTTGATTCCCACAGTGCAGTACTGGATACAGTTGGTGCCCAATAAATGTTTGATATAAACTGCATCCGAGGTACTCATGGGTCTTT
Source organism: Panthera uncia (assembly GCF_023721935.1). NCBI lineage: Eukaryota > Metazoa > Chordata > Mammalia > Carnivora > Felidae > Panthera > Panthera uncia. The sequence goes on from NC_064814.1 coordinate 38,033,851, forward strand.
CTGACGATCTAGTGTCTGCACTAGACTGGTTAGCTGGTATTCATTTCCTTATCTTACCGATGAGGAGCCCAGAGAGGTCAAGTGTCTTATTCAAAGATGCCCAGCTTGTCAGAGCCAAAGGTTGTTAGATCCACACCCCGGGACTAGTGTTGTCTTTACCACACCCTGCTAGCTGCAGGTCTTTTTGCTAGCTGGTCTTTTTTGGTCCATATGATGAAAGGCTTTAGCTCACAAGGAGGTTTCATGTTTTAATGAATGTGTTCCCCAAGTGGGTCTGGCTGTTACTGTCATAGACGGCCTGCCTGCCTCTGTGGACAACGTTGGAATTTAATGGTCTCTGAGTGCTCACCCAGTATTGTCCAGCAAATGTCATTTTTCACCATGAACTTTCTATGGAGTCATGTAAATTAGTTATGTCCCCAACTTTTACATTTAGGACATAGCATCAAATTCCTGACACTGAAGAACAGATCAGCCACGGTGGTTGAACAGGCATGTGTACCTACCCCCACCCCCTCTGCCCGACATGCCCGACATTCACTGATGGCTGCTGGCCCTACCCCACCGAGTGCCATCCCTGCCTCCAGCCTCCCATGCAGTGACTGATGAAGAATGCGAGGTCCCAGGGGGCCCTTTACACCTCAAAGAGCCTTCACAACACACAAGCCACCTGAGCCCAAGTGAATGGCCACGCCTGTCCTTGCTGTAGGAACACCCAGGGCCCCACTGCCATGTGAAGCCAGGCACCTATTTGGGGCAGAAGAAACTATGCCCTTGTCATGGAAGAGATTATAGAATCTCCTAGATGGTCACTATCCTGCCCTGGGCAGATTGGGGCTCCCAGGAGGTAGCTCAGTGGCATGGATGAGCTGGAGCTCTGGAAGGTAACTTTGAACAGACCCTTCACCCTCCCCCTCAGCTTCCCCAGCTGGAAAGCAGGAATGGATTACACCCCCAATGCAGGGTCGCTCTGAACTATGCCTTTAAGTCTTCTTGTTTACTTGTTTACAAAAATCAAACCATATATAAAATCCAGAGGAAGAAAATAATCGGAACCTGAAATCCTCCCAGCTTGAGATATCTGCCATTAACATTTTCGAGACTGAACTTTTGAGCTTCTCTTTCCGAGTGCGTGTATCACTGTGTCCCGGGCAGATCGAATGACCACATTTATCAGATGCTTAGCACACGCTTCACAGATGGAAGCCTTCAGTAAAGGCAGACCGCTGGGTCCTCCTTTTCACCATCGCCTGATCTGGAGACCGTTAGGCGGTCGAAGCAGCTTCGAATCTGCCTCAGGAGTGCATGGATCGGGCTCCAGATTCTACCCCTTACGAGATGGGTCGCTTGGAGCAGGTGTCACAGATTTCTCATCTGTGTGATGCGAGATGGACGCTCGCTTTGTGACAGTGGCTTTGAGATCAGTCTGGTCCAAATTTGGCTCTGCCAGGGCTGGGTGACTTGTGGGCAAGCTTCTTTTTTTTTTATTTTTATTTTATTATTATTTTTAAAGCATTAGCCTTGGTTTTCTTTTGCATAAAATGCTGTTAATAGCCTCCATCCCAGGGATCCACCAGGCTGACGTACATATGGCACTCAGCATGGAGGTCAGCCCTCCAGCACATACCCAATAAAGCAAGCAGGGAGCAGCAGTAAAACAAGTAGCAACGGCATCGGTGGCCCCAGCAGCCCACTGCATTATTAGGAGAACACGATGAAACTGCCGACAAAAAGTTCAAAAAGTGCTTTGCGGGTATTTTGTCATCATTATCCCTATGAACTCATGGTAGATGTGCGCGGCTGTTTTATTAGAAAATCTGTGAATCACCATGGATATTTCTTGCCTAGCAAAATGTGTAAAACATGCTGGAGAGATTCTAGGGTCACTGCCAGGGTAACAGCGTTAACATTTCGGTGTAAGGCTCTCCTCATTTTTCATTCATTCCTTCCACACATCCCCATCCAACGTTTACTGTTTGAAAAGCATTTTGCTGGTGGCTTCAAGGGTTGTGTGGGTAGGACTAAAACCTCGCTTCTCATCCAAGCCCTGCTCTGGGCAGTTAATGAATTTACATGATCTCGTTTCAGTCTCTACGGCAGCGGGGAGAGGTTGTTGATCTAGGTCCCAGTTTACAGATGAAGAAAATGGGTGTGTGGAGATGAATTTGCCTCAAGTCACAGAGCTGGGGAGAGGAGGACCTGGGAGTCACATCGGTGAGCCCCTGGTCTCTGTACCCCATCTCACGGAGCTCCTAATGGCTCATCTTTGCCTGTAGTGTGTGTTCCACACCAACAAGCCTGACCCATGGCACCTACAGAGCCCTAAACTAGAGCATGGTGTGAGCTTTTCCTAAGCCCCTATGATTTTTAAAGACAGGTACTTTCTCTAAATAAGAAATAGAAATAGAAGGCATTGCAAGGCACCCAAAATATCTATGAATTCAAAACAGCAGTTGTGACATTTTTCAAATTTGGACTTCAAAATATTTTCTGCTGACTGGCAGCCCATAAAAGCCCGTTTCTTGGGTTGAGTGTAATTAATCTCTGTATTTTGACCACCGCTGGTGCAAACTCCTCATCATCTCTCAGCCTAGAAGTCGGCCGGTTCTCCAGCTGTTCCCCACCTCTGTATTCTGTTCTCAAAGCAAAATGGAAGCAGGCAGCCAGGGCAGGGGGAGTATTATCCTTGTCCAGTTGTGTATGCACGTGTGTGTGTGTGTGTGTGTGTGTGTGTGTGGAGCACTTGGTGGTGGGGGGGTGGGCAACCCAGAACGGCAGCGAATGAGGTCAAGTGCAATCTGCATGCCAAGACCAGCCCCGCACTCCAGCTGTGCGACCTGGAACCAATCCCTTAATGACCGTCTGTCTGTCCATTTGTGAAGTGGGAATAATAGAAGTGACAAAAGATGTCTTGTTAGACGTCTCAATATGTGAGCATCATTTGTTAACCGTGAAGCTCTTTAAAGATACAGAGGGTGGTTATTGCTATTATTATGCCAGTACTGATATTACCATTATCTGCAAGGATGCCTGATATCCATTCTCTCTCTCTCTCTCTCTCTCTCTCTCTCTTCCTTTGGCAATACAGGCCCACATCCTGTGCCAAAGCACAAAGCCACCTCCTCAAATTTGAGGTAACTGTGTCTTTATATGCAAGGTCTAGAGACTCATTCCTTCCTGCCTGGGCAATGCCAAAGGTTAAAGAGTCAAATTTGTCTGCTCCCCAAACCTCATACGAACTCTTGCTGCACTGATTTTTTTTTTTTCAGTGGGCAGGGCCTTGTGGGAACCCACCCGAGGCTGCCTGGTTACTGATGGAGGAGCTCCTGCAAAGAGTCTCTGTTCCACGGAGGGCAAGGGCCTGGTGAGACTCGCGCATCAGAAGGAACCTGGTCCACCTGACATGACAAACCTAAAGCCTGTTTATACCCTGCTGCTCCTCTGTGCCTTCGCAGGGCCCCAGTTTTTTCCTAAGTGCAGCAGTGCCTTCCTCCTGATATCCTCTCTCCTCTGACATCCTTCTGTTCACCTTCTCCACCATCGAGGGGGACAACAGGCCGGGACACGGGGTGATTCTGACTCTTACCTGAATCCTGGATTTTCCCATCTCGGTGACGATTACTCCCCGCTTTAAGCAGCAGAGACTGAGACCTGCTGGTTTCCCCACACACAGCATGAGGCCCGGGGGAGATGGATGGCAGCCCAGGTGCCGAGGCTGACCGGCCATATGACAGGTTGCTCAGCCTCCCTGTGCCTCAGTTTTCTCACCTTCAAAAGGGGATGGGGCGCCCGGGTGGCTCAGTCAGCTGAGCGTCCGACTCTTGGTTTCGGCTCAGGTTGTGATCTCACGGTTCGTGGGTTTGAGCCCTGCACTGGGCACCAGGCCGTCAGCGTGCTTGCGATTCTTTCTCTCCCACTCTCTCTAAGCCCCTTCCCGCTCGCCCGCTCCGTCTCTCTCTGTCTCAAAATAAATAAATAAACTTAAAAAAATAAATAAATAAATAAAAGGGGATAACAGCAGCCACTTCATGGAGTTGTTGAGAATGAGTGAGAAAAATGCCTGATAATGATAAATCCTCATTTTATTGTTGTGTTGCCATTGCCTTTATCAACCAGCAGTCAATCAGAGATGCTGTACCAATAGGAAATAGACAAAAGATTTATTATATATGATACATATATATATATATATGGATTTATTATCATAAATCAGCTTATGCAACTGTGGGCTGGCTAAATGCAAGTCTTTAGGGCAGGCAGGCAAAGATCATGAGCGTTGCAGAGTTCCACAGCATGAGCCGAAGCTTGTTGCCACAGGTATGGTCAGTAAGGAAATGGGGAGTGGGGACTTGGAGTGGGGGAGGGGGGAAGAATGGTAGACCCGGGGGGCTGTTGGGAGTCTCTGAGGTCAGGGGAGGCCTAGCCTTCCTCGAAAGTGCTTACCTGGGGCGCCTGGGTGGCTCAGTCAGTTAAGCATCTGATTTCAGCTCAGGTCAAGATCTCACAGTTTGTGGGTTTGAGCCCTGCATCAGGCTCGGTGCTGAAGCTCAGAGCCTGGAGCCTGCTTCGGATTCTGTGACTCCCTCTCTCTCTGCCCCTCCCCCGCTCCACTCTGTGTCTCTGTCTCTGTGTGTCTCTCTCTCTCAAAAATAAATAAACATTAAAAAAAAAAAAAAAAAGAAAAAAAAAGTGCTTACCTGATTAGGTCAGACCCACCCAGCACAATCTCCCTTCTGCTTAATTTAAGGAGAGCTGGTTCGGGGCTTGCATCGCGTGTGCACAATCCTTCTGTAGCAGCACCTAGACGAGAGCTGAACTGAGTAACTGGCAGACGATGTGCGTTTGTGCTACACGCCGGCTGCCTATCCTCACCTGGACAGTGCTCTCTTGGCCTTTAAGACTCAAGTTCTTTATTCCGAGAAGCTCTTCCTTGACCTTTCAGGTTGGATTCAGGGCCCTTCTCTGAACCATATGAGGACACGGACTTGTCCCTGGCACATGCACAGCTGTGGGTTCGAGACTCACCTTAGTATTCCTAAATCTTATGGGGTGCCTGGCCTAAGAGGGCCTTAATCCTGCAGACCAGTGACTTTCACTGGGCACAGAGGAGACTGGCCCTCTGTACCTGCCACTCAGGGAGCAAACATCCAAGTGCCCAGGTTGAGTCTGGGCTGAGAGGGTGGCGTGAAAGTACTCGGTGTGGGAGGGAGCATCTGGCCCTTCCGAGCTCATTACCAGGAGTGGGGCAGACACAGGGAGTGACCGGGGAAGGTGCTCAGCATCTGGCTGATCCACTGCCTCATTGTGTCTGCAGCACGGCTCCCAGCTGGGAGGTGTTAGTGCAAAAGCCACTAGTCTTGAAGAAGAAAGGAAAATTGGAATTGTTAGTGTCCGGCTGATGTTGTCACCGGAGGAAGGGAGAAGGGAGGGGGGGGCTCAGGACAGTCCAACACACCAGTGACACACAGGTGACATACACAGGAAAGACACCTCCCCCCAGGAGGCGCAGAAGGGCTCCAAACTTACGTCCTTCCGAGGATCCCCATTAAGAAAAGAATACAGGAATAACAAATACCAAATCAGGTGCAAATGTGAGGAAAAATGAGAATGGGAATAAAAACGATCACAACAGACCGCAAATTATAAAATAGCCGACAAAGGCTGCAAGCGGTTTCCAGAAAAATAAGACTTTATTAATGAGCCGCTTGACCCACCTCTCTCGTACTTTTCCCCACCATTTCTGGCTGCATGCTCTACGACAGCAGTTTTGTGATATAATTCTCTAAAGAGTGAATAGAAGTAGAATTCAGACTTTTTTTTCTAGCGTGGTTGATCAGAAAAGGTAACATGAGAGTGGGGGCTGTGTCAAACACAGATGTAACCATTGTTGGGGTACCGTGACATGCTTGCAGCTCACAGATTCAGGAATTCTGAGAAACCCTCTTCTGTAAGACTCCATGCAGAGAACAGAAGAAATGTACGGCACGTAATGGTACAAACGCATTAACGGACCCACAAGCACATCTCTGAAAGGAGGAAATGCCCTGCTTTGAACAGGCTGAACCTTTTTGTACAACGCCACATATCTCACGACTGGGAGAATTTCCCACAGACTGGCTTGTGGCTCTGCAACATTTCACACCTTGTTTCCCTCCTCCCTGACCCACATCTGCATCAGGGGTGGGGTGCAGGAGCCCTATGTAGTACCACGTGGCTCACGCACTGAGCTGGCATGGTAGGTGTCCGGGTATTCCTGGAAGCTGTTCCTACACCAGAGTGGCTGGTAGTAACGTAATGATGCATAGAGGGGACTAGAATCCAGGTGGAGGGACACCTGGGTGACTCACTCAACCGACTGCGTCTGACTTCGGCTCAGGTCATGATCACGCGGTTCACGAGTTCGAGCCCCACATTGGGCTCTGTGTTGACAGCTCAAATCCTGGAACCTGCTTCAGATTCTCTGTCTCCCTCTCTCTCTCTCTCTCTGCCCCTCCCCCCCCTCAAAACTAAATAAACATTAAAAAAATTAAAAAACAAAACAAAACATATGACCACATTGCTAGGGATTTCCAGGACCTTGGAGGGAACCCATACAAGTGAGGAGTACCCTTAGGCAGTTGAAATTCTGTACACACACACATATATTTGTTTGTGTGTGTGTGTGTGTTTATGTGTATATATAGGGAGAAGTAAGGCCCATACACACACACACACACACACACACACACACACACACAGAGGCCTGTTTCCATTTCTATATAATGGGGGGATAGGGGATATAATAGGGGATAATAGTATGTTGTTGGAGATAAAATAATGTTATAAAAGTGCTCACGAGGGTACCTGAGCTTCAGTGAGTGATCAGTCCATGTCATTATCAAGTGTCACTTCTATGAGACTCCCCACCTTCCAGGTGCTCAGTGGATCTCTTGTCACAAATGCTGCACATAAGCTTCTTACAGAAGAGACACCTTCGTTTTTTGTGTTTTTTTTTTTTAATTTTTTAAAACATTTTTATTTATTTTTGAGAGACAGAGACAGAGCGTGAACAGGGGAGGGGCAGAGAGAGAGGGAGACACAGAATCGGAAGCAGGCTCCAGGCTCTGAGCCCGACATGGGGCTCGAACCCACAGACCCTGAGATCATGACCTGAGCCAAAGTCTGACGCTCAACCGAGTGAACCACCCAGGCACCCCGAGACACCTTCATTGCTGCTGTTTTACTTATCAGTCTCCCCCACAAGCTGGGGCCCACTTTGAGGGCTCCAACTTTGTCCGGCTTATCTGTGAACCCCCAGCACCTACCGCAGTGAGGCACCTCACAGAAGTACAGAGACGTTCGTTTTCTTCCTCTTTTCCTTGGGCCCAGTAAGTGTTGAGTCTTTGGTAACATGTTGCTCTACCCTTTCATCAACCTTTTTATTACGAGTGAGTATTCTCCTATCAGCTTCACTCTGGAGGGGGCACGAGAAATCCCGTGTCCCCTCCTGATGCCAACACAGGGCTGGGCTCAGGTCACACACCTTCCGGTGCAGGTGGACTGTCTGTGCCCACACGAGAGCACTTAGCCAATAACAAAGGCTGCCTCCAAGAAGGCAGTGACAGCCCTGGGCCTTGCAGGGTACAGTCAATCTTTCATCCGAGGCAACTTTGGAAATAATTGCTTCGGTGGGAGCTAGCGAGAGTTTAAACAGGGAAACTGCCTTTTGTGAGCGCAATCCAGAAGCTGCGTGTGCTCCGTGCCATTGGCTCACTCTCTCCTGGACTCGTCACAAGTACCTTGGAAGTGCCCATTAGCAGGTGTGCAGTGAGAATAGTGTCTGCAAATCAGTCTTATCCATCCAAGAAACCCAATTTTCCAAAGATGTCTAATTAGCAACTCTTTGCTAAATTGGTTCGTTTCACAGTATGGAAGCGTGTGTCTGAGAAGAAGAAAATTAACCCACCTTTGACGAGACAGTGCACATTTTCTCACTAGTTCAGGTAGAGTGAGTGTAAAATTATCAGTTTTTGCCCCGAGTTCCAAAGGGTGACTTGTCCACCCAAGGGAGACAGGCCATCACCCCTAGTCAGCAGGCTGAATAGCCTGACTCCCCCTATAGCAAAAATGACCCAGAGTTTAGGACACAGGATAGGGTGGCCTGGGGCCAGGATTCCCATGGACCGCCAACAGTGAGTAATGAAGGTTGCCTTTGACTGCAGCAAAATGGGAAAAAATAAAGAGTAGAGAATTTTCATACATGAAACGTTATTAAATTTAAAGGACCATTCTTTTTATGAGATTAAAATCTTCTTAATTAGGTGTGTGTTAAAGTGTCCTTTTTATGTGGAATGATGGGAATAACAGATAGTAAGTTTTTTAAGTGCAAAATAAAAAGTCAGTCCCCAATGCCATCTTCAATTTTTCATTACTATCATTTTACTAGTTCTTGCCTGGGAATCTGGATTCAAACTTGGAGTCCAAGGCCACCCTTCCCTCTACTCTGCCTGCCCCATCTGGGAGCCCTAGAGGGCAGAGGTCTGAGAAATCTCCCAGGGTTCTGGGTCCCTGTCCATTCTCAGAAGGCAGCGAAGGCCTCACCTTCTATTTCTGAGTCAAGTTCATGGCCCTTGAATCTTCCAGTGAGTCAAGCACATTCCCCCACAGCGTGAGGGACCAGACTCTGCCTGGTCTATTCGTCATGAACAAAGTAGCTTAAGCTTGGGCCCAAACACAGCCTCTTCTCTTACTTCCAAATGTGTGATCTTGCCAAGCTCCTTAACCTCTCTCCGAAATGCGGTGTCCATCCTGAGCAACTGGGACACAGTGACTGCCTTGCCACCAGCTTGTGGCCACACCACTAACATTGAGCCAGTGTCTCCAGGCCTGTGTAGCAGGGGCACAGTCCCACTCAGGGAGCTCTGTCTGTGATTCAGATGCCTTCTTCAGTGGTAGAATCTTCTCCCTCCTCTGGGGTCTTGCCATCTGCTTGAAGGCCTGGGTTGTGTTAGACTCATCATCCCTCTAGAAGATGCAGTGTGAAATTTCTCATAGAAAAGTCATTTAGATGGACTCTCAGTGATTGTTGGACCACTGGAGTAAAGAGCATCCCCATGAAACTATAGTCTTCTAATTCCAGGTTTAGGAGGCCCTTGAACCTCGTGGTACCACACTCCACCCACAGGTATAGTGATGTCTTCAGTTGTGAGCTCTCACATAGAGGATCCCTGCTGAGTTCTTGCCAAGGGCACTTCTGGAGATGGCATATGGCACAGAGAGGCCCCCACTTAGAATGACTGGGTACCATTCTCATGAAGCGTCACAAGTGGAAGGGACCTTTCAGGACTGGCCCCTGTTATTCCTTGCTATTTCCTTTAAAGCCTGCAAGTGTTGGCTTTAGTGACTCTCATGTCTATGTATTACCTTTACCAAAAACTTGTCAGGGCAGCTTCATTTTGGTGAATGTCCTCCAAAGGAGTGACTGTCCTTCCTGGCCACACCCCCTTCACCGACATCACTGCCCTCAAGCCTTGCTTCCTTCATCCCACCCACACCATCATTTTGCGCACTGTCTCCATCCTCTCCCAAGACCAATGGCAGGGACGGTATTGATCTTTGTGTTCAAGAAAGCAATTCCAAGAAATGCATATACAGACCCCCGAGCAAAGCAAGAAGCCAGCCATTTAGAAATGCTGTCAAGAGGAGCCTCAGGCCCCTTAGCGGGCAGTGAAGATTAAGCTGTGAGACTGATCGCAAATGCTCTGAACACGGGCATTTTGGGAAAGCGGGCTAGGAGCAAGGTTTGGGATAATCGAACTCCCAACCCAACCCCCTGCCCCTAGTGACAGGTGTCGCTCTTTGTGCCTCATTTATCTTAGTCCTGGGCTAAGCTTTTTGCTACGTTAATTTAGTCTACCTATTTTGCGGATGAAAGAACTGAGGCTCAGCGCTGTTAACATGGCCAATAAGGGGTAGAGCCCAACAGTGAAATCCAGGCTGCCTGGCACCAAAGCTGTTCACCGTTAAGTAAATGGACTCCCTAGTCAAGCAGACCTTGCTCCCCATAGGGCCCTCCTACCTTTAGAGAGCCCTACTGCTTATGCGTGGAGCTTGCCCAAGCTGATTTCTGGGACCCGTGTTCTGTGCAGTGCTGACCACCCACTTCCTGGCTTGAGGATTTGCAGCTGCCTAGATAACACCCCCCCCCCCCGCCATTTGGATTGCACCCTTGGAATTAGTTGAGATTCTAGGATGTTGTTAACTTGCCTAGAAAACTGGCTGAGTCTGGATTCAAAGTCAGGTCCCTCTGTGCATTTTTCCAACAATCCGTAGTTTCTCCAGCTTCTCTGCTATGTCATCTGCCCCAGAGGTGTGGAGGGGCATGCTTGGCGCTGTTTTCCCCAACAGGGTTGAGCTTGTAATGGGTTTTTCCCCCTCCCTTGTTTGTCTCACTTGTGGGTGGGAGGGGGGACATTCTGGCCACATGGGGTGGGCAAATGTTGAGGGTTGGAGTGTCTCTTCAGCCCACCCATGGTCTGACAGTTAAGATCATGGCTTTTGTAGCCAGGTCTGAGTCCAATGCCTGTTCTGTCACCCACTAGCTAGCCAGGGGGCTTCATGTGATTCACTCATTCTCTGGACCTCAGTCTCCCCGCCTATACAACAAGGTGATGAGGGTTAGATGAGTTGGAACAGGAAGGCATTTGGACAGTGCCTGGCGTGCAGTAAGCATCTGGGGCAATTACTTGTTATTATCTGTACCGTTCTATCAGAAACCCTTTGCTGGATAACCCACCCCTCATTCTCACTTCAGAGTGTAGACCCCTCTGCATCTGCCCATCGCCCCCACACCCTGCTGTCACCTCCCAGCCCGAGGATCCTGGGGAGAAGCCGAGTTCCTGAGGCTAGGCAGGCTGGCGTATTCATGCTGAGCACGAGACAAAGGCCTAAGCTGGCTTTGTATCTAACCGAACTGATTAAGCTGCACGTTAGCTGGGGATAAAGCTTCTTACCGAATAACTAGGCTTTTGCTGAGCCAGGATGATAAATTCATTCTTAATGCATTGATAATAAAAAGAGATTTTTTTTTTCCTCCCTTCTGTGAGCTTCCAGAGGCTTTAAGGGCTTTATCTGTGTTGAACACCGCCATCTAGAGGGCATCCGCAGGAAGGCAGGGTAAAAACCACTCTTCAAGGAACACCAGAATTTACAGTCTAAGAGGTTCAAAGCAGACACCCCAGGAGGCCAAATGTGTTTACAAAATGACTGCCAGTAGTTACTTATTACCCTGGAAATGGAATCCTTCTCTGATTGCAAGGCCTGCTGCATGGCTCAGTTATTCCTGCGACTCTCCTATGAGGACTGGCTTTAGCACTTCTGACCTACTGGGCTCATTGAAACAGGCTTGAAACAGGGCTTGTTTTTTTTTTTTTTTTTTTGAGCACCAACTATGTGCTAAGTGGCCCACCAACACTGTAAGGAATGCACAAGTCAGTACAGCTGTGCCCCGGAAGTGTCAATGTAGGAGTACCTAGAATAAGGATGAGGGTACTTATGAACCAGCCAGAGGAGCCTATGTGCCCTGTCCACACAGCTGGAGGCAGAACTGGGTGGCATTCAGAGGCAGGGGAAGAAGGAAGCGACTGGCATGTCATGTGTATACACCATGCATGCAGTTGGATGCTATCTCATTTACTGTTTGTTCTCTCTCACCTGTGAGATTCCATAGGGGGTCTTGTCCTCCAGATGGGAACCTGGAGGCTCAGAGAGGTTAGGTCACTTGCTCAACACTACCCAGCTGTGAAGCAAGGAATCCAGGATTCCAATCCCAACCCTCGGACTCTAAAATTCTTCCTATGATTCCAGGATGCCTCTAGACGAAGGGGGAATTGGTGGGGAATCGACTCTTGAATTATCACAGTGGTAGCAAGTGTTTAACCCCAGGAGGTGAATTTGATTTTCAAAAATAGTCAAAATTCCTTTCTAGGCCAAAGTCATTCGATGGATAATGGGATTTGAGGTTTAAAAAAATATAAGCGTGACTCTAAGGCATGAAAATTGTTTTATGCCTATCCACCGATAAACAGGCTGACGGGTGCTTCTTGAAGTCTGGTAAACAAATGAGGGCATGGGGATGAGGTGTGGCTGGCACAGAGATGCTTTGACCACAGCCCTGTTCTTTTGGGTATATTCTGTGTGTTCAGCATCGGTATTTTCCTTTTTATCACTCACACTTCTGGTTTGGAAGCAAAAGCTCGTTTCGCAAGTACTCACGAAGGATCTCCAAACTCTTCTGGGTTCCTTCCCAAGGTCTCCAACAGGAGCTGCTCATCCCCATTTGAGAAAGAAAGAACCAAGCTTGAGATGAGTGAAGCCCCCACTCAGTAGCTCAGTGAGTCAGCGGGGATGACAGCCGGGCATTGAGGACACACAGGCTCAAATTCCCTGTCCTCTTATTTCCCAGGGGAGGGACCTATAGGGTAAGGGAATCGACACTTCCATTCTGGGAAGAATCCCATTGGCACACACCCCGTCATGGAAATGGACTAGAGCAGCATCAGTGTAGGGGAGTGGAAAGAAAAGAGGTAATCATGGAAGGCTTCCTACAAGAAACGGTGCCACAATTCACTTAGGGGAGGAAAGGGGCAGTTGGTACCACATAATTGTCTTGTTATAACAACCCCAAACCAGGTGCCTGGGAGGACCTTTAGTAATGTCACAAAGGAAATCTGTATGCAGTGTGTGTGTGTGTGTGTGTGTGTGTGTGTGTGTGTGATTTTTTTCCCCCAGCTTGACATAATTTGGATGTTCCTTCTCCAGCTGAAGGTAGCAAGCCAGGAAATATCCCTTTTGCTGCTACCCTGCAGGCTAGATTCAGATCTCCAAGTGGCCAGTTTAAAAAGGGCTGTATGCACAAGGGCCAGGCCCATATATTGACCTCAGGCTGCAGCCCAGTTGTTCAAGTGGATGTGTCATGATGGGCAAGAGGAGTGGGAGGGAGGTGGGGATTTACCGTGTGTCACGTATCCAGGGACCATATCATGCTAGTCATGATAAGCCCCGGAACACGTCCCCACAACTTTACCCCAGAATCCCAAGGTAGTCTCAGCCACCTTCATCATGACATGTTACGAGGCACAGATGAAGGCACTGAGAATGATGAGTGGTGATGATAGTTTTGGAAGCCAGAGCCATATGGCTTACGCACCTGCCCCTTGTCCCATCCATCCATCCATCCATCCAGTGATTCAGGTGGGTGGGGTACAGGCAAAGGCCCAGAGGGGAAGAAGCCCAACTCATTCTGAGAAGATCACGGATGACCAGAGGGTAGGAAGTGGGGTGGGAGTTGAGACGGGACTGACTTAAGGGGCCAGCTCATGGAAGACAGTCACAGAAATCACTGTGGAGCTCTCTGAGGGGCCACGGGAATCACAGTATTCTCCAGGGAGACCCCCCCCCCCCAGGCTTCTGTGTGGGTAATGGAATGGAGAGTGAGACCGGAGACAGGAAGTCACCCATGGAGAGAGAGGAAAAGGCCAAATTGAGCCAGTGGCAAAGCAGACATTGTTACTACAATTGCTATTATTATTATTTATTAAAGTGGTGGCCTTGGCCTAAGGGTTAAAGTGGAGAGTGTCACAAAACTCTAATTTTATCAACAAGACTGAAGTGCAAAAACGTGCTTTGCCTAAGGTCACAGAGTGAATGTGAAAAATCCACAGACCGTGCCCAGGCCTCTGCTCCCTCACCCGGGACCCATCAGATCCTCTGGCCCTCCACCCATGTCAGGGCTGCTCCTGACAGAGGCCCCAGGCCCGCAGCTCAGAGTGGTTGTCTGTCTGAATTCCAGGGGTAGCTAGGTGACCGTATATCATCTGGGAATCACCAGAGGCCCAGCCAAGGGCGCTGCCCCCAGGAAAGCACGGAAGAGCAGAGCATGGGTGACAGTCCCTGTGAGGAGGAGGGGGCAGAGGACGGTGGCTTCTTGTAGATTCAGTTCCCTCTGCCGGGGACACTTGCCCACCCCACACACATGCACACACCACAGGCATGCACACTACTGGACGCTTTCTATAGGCACCAGCTTAACTCCTGCTTAGATATTCGATCTCAGTTCAAATTTCATTCGTTCATTCTGCACTGACAGATCTCCTCTTATCTGCTCACGTATCTGTCACTCACCAAACGTATCCAGTTGTGAAGAAAGGCTTCGTTGTGGATTGACTCTAATGTCTCACCACGGACACACATTTTCAGAACGTGAGGACACACATTTCCCCATGAAGACGGACACGGATGCCCATGCACTGTGGTATTCTCCGGGAGTCAGGGGACTGAGTTCTGCCCTGGTCCTCCGGCGCGGCCATGAACTCTCCTTGTTATCTCTCTCCTGTTCCTCCAGGCCTGGGTGGGATCACTGCCAATCCTCGGATGCTGTGCTGTGGTCAGGCCACTGTTTTCTGAGCATTGCTCACTGGGATTCCTGTCCCGTGGATTCTCTGTCCTCCTGGATCAAACTACCAGGGACTGTCCCATTGGCGTATATTCGCTCACACTGAATATCTCGACGTTAAAGATCCTTCCTGCACCAGGCAGTGCATATTCATTGAAGAAAACACCATCAAACCCAAGAAGAACTGAATTTGCCAAGTTGTCAGATGGCTGACTTGGCTGCAGGGGACCATGGAGCTATCTAATCCAGGGACGGTGCACATGCAGGCACTGCTGTTTTCCCGCCCAATATCCAGTTTCCACTTTTCTACTTAACAGAATCCTAATTTTTCTGAGGAGTAAAAGTGGATCCAGTCAAAATGCTTATTTTTCCAAACTCCCACTCAGCTGGGTGTCACCATGCCACACGATCTTGGTCAATGAGACACAAACAGACGGCTGCTAGGAATTTCTGAGAAATGTTTTGCTTTCCAAATACACGTATATTCCTTCTCCATTTCCCCTTTGTTTTCCTCTTGCTTAAAAATGGGGGTGGGGGGGAGGCTGCCATCTTGCAATGTGCTATGGGGATAAGAATAACAATCACAGCACTTTCAGTGTTCAGTGTTCAGTGTCACATTCCCAGCCACCCACAGATGTGCCCAAGGCAGACATCACAAATCAATCCCAGCATTCTCTCCCAATGAGGCTAGACATGCTGCCTCAGAATCTCATCCAGCCCAGAGCTGCCCTTTGTGTGAAATCCATTAGTCATATCTGATCTCACCCAAACTTTCCCTTGACCCATCATATTGCATAATAAGGATCCTCGAGAGAAAAAAAGAAAGCTTCTGAAATAATGAATTAGTGGCATGGCCAGAGCAGGAAGCCGGTTCTCTAACTCTTGATAGCCTGATACAGTGGGAGGAATATGAGCTTGGGGGCTGGAGAGCCCACAGCTCTTGTGCTGACTGTACCTCTGTGTGCCAATAGAAATGTCACCTCCCCTCCCTGAGTCTGTTTTCTTGACTGTGACGTCGAGATAACACTGCAGACTTCACAGGATGGCTGTGAAGACCAACTCTGCGAACGGGGTACAGACCTTCGGAGACATTCATTCCATCCTTGCAAGTTTCTTCTCTTTCCCCTTCCCCTCTCCACTGTGGTACAATTCCACACAGAGAAGGTACCCCCAAATTAGGAAGCATAACTGAGAAAATGAGGGAAGAGATTGGAATGATTTTCTCAAAACGAATTCTGTTCACTCCCACCCTGCCACCCCCGTGTATGAATCTGTGGCTTTGCCAAAAGCTGGAACGAGCTAATTCCCTGCTCAGCTGGGCAGCAGGCTCCCTGCCTTGGGAGGTTCTAACGGCAAGCTGGGGTGTGAAAAGTTATTAGCAAAGACATAGCTCTGCCCCTTTGTTATCGCTTTTTTTCTGACAGCCCCGTCCTCCAGAGTGATTACAAAGGTAGTTAGCTGTAGACTTAAAAAAAAAAAAAAAGTAGTTAAATCCTCATTTTCTGAAAGATTTTCAACTCCTGTGCAGTTTAAACTTAAAAGGTAGCAAGTTAAAAGCTTTGTTGCTTTTTTGTGTATTTTGGGTTTTTGTGTTTGTTTGTTTTCATTTTCGTTTTGCAAAGAAAGATCATCTGCCATAATGTATTGGGAGCCAGGAGAATTCGGCTGCCTATGTGCTAGATGCCCTTAAGGGTGGGCTTTGAGCCTTCCTCACTGTTCTCGTCCCCAGTGGGGACAATGACAGCAGCTACCACTTATGAAGCACTTGCTGTATGCCTGGTACTATGCTAAACACCTTATGTGTCCAGTTTCTTTCTTTTTCTTTTCTTTCTTAGCTATGAATTTATATTTTATTCCACCTGTGAATCAACAACTTGGAAGTCAACAATGTCTTCATTATTTTTTTAAAGTAGACTCTACTGTCCTTCACTTAAAACCCCTGCGATCTGCTGAGATATAGACTGCCCACTATACTGACAGTCTGCGAGCATAGGTCATGTCTGTAAGCCAAATGATGTATACTCCTTTACTTTTCCCATTGGTATAAAACAGATTCTTAAAAATATATGACAAAGCCTGGACACAACCTAGATGTCCACCATTAGGGAAATGGTGGAGTAAATTATGATGCATCTTTACGATGGCGTATGATGTATCTATAAAAAAGAATGAGAGGTGTGCCTGGGTAGCTCGGTCGGTTAAGCCTCTGACTTCGGCTCAGGTCATGATCTCACGGTTCGTGGGTTGGAGCCCCACATCAGGCTCTCTGCTGACAGCTCAGAGCCTGGAGCCTGTTTCGGATTCTGTGCCTCCCTCCCTCTCTGTCCCTCCCCTGCGCACGCTCTCTCTCTCTCAAAAATAAATAGAAAAACTTAAGAAAATTTTTTTTAAAAGAATGAGAAATATTTCTGTGTATTACCCCACCAACAACCTCATTAGTTAGAAAGCATTGCTGTCCATTTTTCCAACTGACAAAAGAGGTTGAATAAGTAACTGAGCTGGGATTCGAATCTCGGCCCCCGTGATCCCACGGTGAGACGGGTTTTAGGATTCAATGTGATCATGTGGGTGGGTGCCTGGCATATAGTCGGGGCCCAGAAAACATTGGTTCCTTTTCAAGTCAAGTGTCAGGTAGTGTAGGCATGAATGCATGAAAGTGAAGCCTGCTGCTGTTCTGACAGCTCCCCGTGAACCTTTGCTGGTTGTGCCTAGAGATAGGGAAAGGCCCTCGTAGGCCTGGGCCAGAAACTCCTAAAAGTTCCACCCTTAGGCAAAACCGGCTCTGAGGCTCCTTGAAAAATGCTAATGGAAGTTCTACAGGGCCTCAGCTTGGATTCAATTTCTACCCACAGGCATAGGCTCAAAGAACATCCATACAAAGGAAGGAGAATGAGATGGGAACAAGAGACTTTATGTAGATGCGTTGTCAGAAAGAAAATGCAGGGCGGACAGAATCGGGGCCTGTGGGAGGGAGGGGGGAGAAGAGAAGGGGCCCAGGTGTCCCAAGCAGATCGCATCCCGGCTGCCTGTCAGACTCTGCACTTACTTGGTGACCTTGGGCAAGTTGCTTGACCTCTCGGTCCTCAGTTTTCACATCAGCAGATTGAGGAATCATGATAATTATGTCCTGGTCAGGTTTGATATTCACACAGAATGCACCGGAAGGGGCCTCTGGCCAGCATCCATTCTGAACGCTCAGCTGCATAACTGTCATATCGAGTTAGTATTTTTATTTTTACCCTGGATCCCAGAGTTGTCTGGGAGCAGAGCTCTTGGCTCAGTGCCTGGCATGTCGCAAGCGATAAATGTGACACCCCCATTTCTGCTGGCCCTTTCAGCAGTATTAGTCCCTGGTGTCCTTCTTGTTGATAGCCTTTCAACCACAGGTGACCAAATCCCACCTCGATAACGCTTGTTCATTGTGCCGGAAGATGTTCAGCCAGCCAACCAGTAGGATCCAGGGCCTCGTCAGGGACCTCACAATTAGTCTGTCTTCTGGAAGATAAGTTCTGCTGTGGTCCCAGGGGGGAAATTGGAAACCCAAGCCTGCAGGTTTCAATCTGAGAAGCATTAATGCCATAAAGTATTTCAATTCTAACCAAGGAGAGCGACAAAGCTGTGAGTACCCAGCAGATGTGGAGACGGGGAATTGCCGTCTCCCCAGGCTTGATTACAGAGAATTGGTTCCCGTTCAAGAGGCAGCTGGCTAGAAGGATGAGAGGCAGATTTACAACCTGGAAAGTGTGGTGGGGTGTCTGGGAGAGAAATTAGCATCATCAAACAGTAGTAAGAGCTGGTGTGGAGTGAGTTTCTACTACATGCCCGGAATGATCGCGGGCGCCTTGTCCAGGGGCAGTGGTAACAAGTCGCCAAGAGGACAACAATGTTCACGTATTGACCTCTGCTTCGTGCAGCCACTGTGTAGGGGCTTTACAAATGCATTCTCCTGCTTGATTTTTATACTGGCCGTGGGAAGCCAGCTTACATCTTACAGAGGAAGACCCTAGGGCCCAGGGAAGTGAACAGTGACTCTGCAGGGCTGGGGTTCGAACTCCAGTCTGCCAGTGGCAAAAGCTTGCTCTGAAAATAATTCGACAAATAAAAGCTTTTATCAAAACTGGATCGGTGGAGAAGGAAACAGTTAAGCTTAGGGATTGGACCTCTTGTTTTGCTCCCCGAAGCCCACCACAGAGCTGGGTGAGAGAAATAAGGACCCAGGTGGCTGGCCACGTATGGAATCTTTGCAAGAGTCCAAACTGATCAGTCATCCCATCCCATAAACTCCTCCCTACAGTCTCAAGACTTTCAGGGGCCTCGGTGGTCACCCCATCCAGCCTCATTACCTGACACATGAGGAAACTGAGGCCTGGAAGGGGAGAGTGACTTATCAAAGGGCCACAAAGGAAATTAGTGGCACGTGTAGGGCCAAAATGGCTTTCTGTCCCTGGGAAACACTCTTTCTACAGAACTGCCCTTCCCACCCACCTCTTAACCCACCAATTCTCAGCCAACTCACAGAACAAAGAGATAACAACCTGATTTCTCCATTTTGAGAGTAGATCATCCCTTGTTCCTGACTTAAGGTTCTTTAACTAGGAAAGAGCTAGTAAATAAATCCTCGATGTCTTTCTGGATAGCTTAAGGTGGCGAATCAGTCCCTGCAACTATATGCAAATATCCTTATCTGCAGTAAGGATCCATGAATAAAGGCCTTCAGGCTTCATAAAGGAAGAACCCACGTGGGACACATCTGTCCCTCATCTCTGGGTCCCCTGTGTCCACTATGGGGCCTGGGACAGTAAGATTCAGTACAAGTTGTTCAATAGAAGTGAACTTCAGATCAACAGACAATGCCAGCTCTTTATCTGTGCAGCTTGGGCTCCATTTCCATGCTTACTGGTGGTGGGTTCAGAGGAAAAGAAATTTTGGATTCAGAGGAAAAGAAGCAAAAGTAAATCCGTGATGTAATTACTCTAAGTATTTGGTATTGAAGCTCAGTGATTCTAGATCACTTCCATAATGGGAAGAAGTCTGCATGGTGTTTTAAATTAAATTGTTAGAGTCACTTTTTAAAAATGTTTATGTAACTTTTTACAAAAACGAATGCCTTTAGCTATGCTCTCACCTGTAAGAGAATCTATGCAGACGTTACACTGTTTGAGTTAATTAGGACTAAATCAATGAAGTCGCAGTCAACGGGTTAATTATCTCAAGATTGGTGAATAAAATCCACCGCCTATGGCAAATAAAGCTTACAGCCTCAAGTAAACTAACACCGTTTTCAGAACAAATATTTTAATAAATGTAGTGTCTTAAATATTAATAGTCTCAAGGTTACAAGTCAATTGGCCTTAGAACTTTTAAAACAAAGTTTTCAAGAAGACAGGGATAAATACTTTGCCCTTTTGTAGGCTTAGAAAGCACTTGATAATAACAGGATATAAACTGAGCAGATATTTAACTTAGTTTTTTAGAAACTGGTATGTAGGTATCCTCAAACCTTCAGGCATCTGTATCTATACATGTGTAATTGATTTAAGCATGCCTTGTATTCTAAGGACTGTGTCAATAGAATCTTAAAGTTTCTAGGACTTGTCAAAAACTTTTTTTGCTCAAAAATCAAGTGTGGCCTCTGGTTCTGACTTTTATGTTAATCAAAGTTGATTCAGGTAGCATTGGGGATGTTTATATTCTTGCATTTACTAGTTCATATATATACACACACACACACACACACACACACACACACATATATATGTTTGTGAAATGTATATACGCATGTGTATATACACGAAATCTGCCAAACGACCCACACCCAAAAAGGTGAGCAGATTTTCTCTAAAATCAAAACGAATGTTCCAAGTGCTTTGAATTGAAACATAGATCCCACAACACACAAGAAGGAGACTTCTGAAAGCGGCGGAGAAATCACAGGGAATGGCTGGATCCGAAGCTTGCTTGGGGTGAGGTGGGAGTGCCGTTAGAAGACCATGCCTTGCACAGGAAGACACCCCAGAAGAGACGGAGCTTTTGAATGGTCGCCTCAAATCCAAAGTCATAGGGCGGGGGCTCTGGATCCCACGCACTAATTTGCGCTCTTGCTGCTTCTCAGATGGACAGCTTTGCACAGACTGCTCCAGGGCAAATAGCGACGGGTGTGTTTTGTTTAATGATGGTTAACAATTACAGGAAGCCATCTAGGCTTCCATGTGTTGTTGCCAACTCCGTGTCTATATGTAATCAGAGTTCATAAGCATCAGAATCAACTGGGAAATAAGGGAAGACGGTGTACTGGGGAGGCAGGGACATTTGTCTTGACACCCAGGAATGAGCCAATAACAGCTCAGATCTTTTGCTCTTTTCACCAGGGATCAAACTGGAATCATGGGCCTTAACTCTCAACATATGATCTCATTCTAATAATCCTTATTTTTCTTCAGATTTGGCTGAGAACTACCCCCTCCCTCAAGGTCAAAGCTAAGCCACAGTGGAATACACTTGCACATTTCAGAGCAAAGTGCTTCGCTGACCATGCAGGACATGCTCAGGAGGCCACCAGCAATGAGCTCAACCCTGAGCTCTATACCCTGGTGGAGGGATAAAGGGTGGAGGTTAGAAGGAGAAGGTGAAGGAGCAGAGGACATTTCTTTGAAGTGTGTTGTCCTTGTGTTTTGCAGAGACATTAGCTAGTGCCATTGCCTTTAAGGAACCTCTCCTGAAGGGCCTTGTCAAGAGGTGGTCTGTGGGAGCAAGGGGGCACTCCCAAGTGACTGCTGGGGAAAACGTCATGGCGGGGTGCCCACTGGAGATCTCACGGGGAGCGCATCACCCACGCCGAAGAGCCATACAGCACAGTGAAACCCATGAGAGGGGCCCCCAGAGGCCCCCCAAAATGTGACTAGAGAAAAGTCCTCTTTTTTTGAATAGCCTCTGACCCCATCTTGCTCCAAAACCAAATCATGACAGCATCTGTCAAGTAGAAACATCTATGCCCCCAATCTGTTCTCCAAAAGCTCTTTCTGGAAGGATCAGGAATCATCAGGGGAGGTGGAAAAAGAAAAGAACCCAACCACACTGGCATTACCCACTCCAGGCTTCCAGGGAGACTGGAAAGTTCCAAGTTTTAAGAATTACGAGAGACTGGACATTTTATCGCTGAAATCAGACCATTTAAGGACTAGCAGTGACCAAAGGGGTTTTAATTTCCTGAAAATGACAAGAAATGGAGAGACCTGCCTGAGATACCATCTGTGGGTGGGGAGACAGGGTTGATAGACTGGATTTGTCAGATAGTCCTGAGAGGGAGAAAAAAATGGAAGTTGTTTTACAATTGTACACTATCAAGTTCCATTCTGTCAACATCGTGGTTATTTTCGTCTGTTGTTCTTTCTCCTCTGGGGAGCAGGTAGGGTGAGGGGTGAGGGGTGCTAACCTGGTGCAGGTCGAGAATTGTTTGATGAACAGGCTGTTTTATACGTGTAGGGCCAGAAGCTGCCAAGGCTGATGACCCGTGAGCAGAAGAGAGAAGGCAAAGATCAGAAAAATAGAGGGGAAAGAGAAGAGAGCCAGGCCATGATGGAAACAAAGGGCTTGGTTCCGCCATGTGCACCGCTGAGATGCCCAAGATGCAGACTGCTCCACGACAGAACATTCTGGAATGAAGGACGCCAACTAGCAAAGGCCTGAGAATCGGGGAGCAGAGCAGTCCTCCGGAGGGATGTGTTGCAGGAGAAATCACCCAGCACTGAAAGGTCATCGGAAGGGTTGCCCGGAAGAGGATGGGGAGAAGGGGCCCAGCTTGTATCAGTTAGAAACCACCGAGATTGTGCCGCAGGAACAATCAACCAGCACGTCTCGGTGGCTTGAGAGGTTTCCTGCCCAGGCTGGCCAGGGCTGTGCTCTGCACCGTCCTCACCCTGGGACCCGGCGTGAAGGGGCAGCGACTACTGGAACATGATCCGTGGCTGCGGCAGAGGGAAAAGAACATGTAGTGTGTTGTACATGGGCTCACCTCTATTCCTGTGGCTTTGGCCAAAGCCGATGACCTGGGAGCACCTTTTCAGAAAGACGGGAAAGAGTAACCGGAAACTAGTGAGCAATGAGGCAGTGTGTCCCCAATGCCTGGGGAGAAGAGGGAGGCCCTGCTGACATGGAACCAGAGGATGTCGTTGGGCTGACGAAGGTGGACTGAACTACCTACCAGGGCCGGGGAGCATACCACGGGCTGCTCGCCAAGCCAACAGCCCCTGCACCAAATGTGATGCCAACCCCCCAGAGAGAGGATGAGGGGCAGGATCTGTGATCCCTGACCTCCTGGGAGTCAAAGTCAAGGCCACGTGTACCCTGACGGCTCCTCATGATGAGCTGAAACCGGGGTCAGCGTGCGCGAGGGGAAATAGCCCTGGACTTGGAGTCGGAACGTCTGAGTCTGGTTCTAACCTGATTGTGTAACCTCGGTTGAGTTTATTCCTCCCTTTCACTTTCTCTGTCTCATTCAGGTCTTATCGTTGCAAAGGACTAACTTCATTAAAACAGAGAATGTCCCAAAGTAGAGGGACAGAAAAATATCGGATGGATGCCAAGCCCACAGGGACTGGAAATCACGGACCGAGGTTCCTGTCCATTGCTACCGTCACTCAGCCTGCTTTTCTACTTGTCTGCAGCCTTCTTCTTTCCTCTCTGAGAGGGCCTCCCTGCTTCATTTCCATCCATGCCTGCTCCCCTGCTCCAGATGGGGCCCCCACAGGCCTCCTCCTCTCAAACACAGCTTGACGTGCAGTGCCTGCAGCTAACTTGTCCCCAGGACAGAGAACATGACTGGCCTGGACTGAGCCAGGAATCCACGGCTGGTCCAGTCGGCTGTGCCTGGGGTAGGGGTCGGGCATGTGTCCGTTTGGTAAGGACTATGCGAGTGGACTGTCTGCCAGGGGATGCAGACCAGTGGGCATTGCGACTTCATGGAGCAGCTGCAAAGTGACAGTCACCTGATTGTCACATCCTTGCGCTCAGTGGTACTTCCGTATGGTGTCCCTTGAACCCAAAACATCAGGTGAAGCAAACGCATTGTAAAAGTCATTTCTGTATGCTGCGTCAGCTGGAAAGTTCTGCCATAGGGTACAAGACCAGCCCGCTAACCACATGTTTTAGGAGGAACCTCCTCTTGTTCAGGCTGCTACACATATTGTACTTCAGATGTTTGTTGCAAAGTCAGGCGCCGGGGGCAGACCCACTCTTAAATTTGGGGGACTCAAGCACAAAAGCAAATGGAGGCCGGTAGACCTTAAGTTTAAATATTCAAGGGGCAAAAATCAAGTCCTTCCCAAATAAATAGAATATGTTCTGTCCTCTTGCCTTGAAGAATATATCTTTATAAATTTCTATCATACCTATCTTTCTAGATACAGGTATATCTATATCTATATCTATCTATCTATCTATATATAGCTACATGTGTGTATAAAATGTATACATTTAGAGTTTTACACGTGAAAATATATAATGTTTATATATAAAGTCTTGCCACACATATATATGCATCTATGTGGTGTGTGTGTCTGTGTGTGTATATATATATGTGTGTGTGTGTGTGTGTGTGTATATGTGTGTGTGTGTGTGTATATACATATGTATGTATATATATGTATATATATACACACACACACACACATATATATAATTTTATACACACATCTTGCTTTATATATACATACAATCTGGCTGTGGTTTGTATATGACTGAAGGCAAAATATCAAAGATGACTACATTCAATTTTTATTGCTCACGTGTGGCTGTTCTGTTGGTGATACAGTGAGATTCAGATGAGTAATAAAATAAAAACATGCATTACTTATAAATATCATACATTTATTACATAAAATTTACTTTTCTTGCTTTCATTTCAGCAAAGACACTAATTGCCTTCTAATAGTCAATATATTCACCTAAGACATGTTTTATTGGCAGTCATGGCAAATCAGATGACTTCTCCTGAGTATTTGTAATTCTTACTCTTTTATTATTATTATTAATTCCAGTTTGGACAGATTGCTCTGCTGAGACAGTAGCAACTAAAATTGTCGATAAACACATTAATGAAAATAATTCTTAGTTTCAGAAGAAGACCATGAATTTTACCTATTGTGTTCAGACACTGCAAAGGGCCTATATGTGATAGGTCATTGTGTCAAAAGATATTATTAAATATGTAAGTGTCACCAAAAATTACTATCTGTGATGGTTAATTGTATGTGTCAACTTGATGGCCCGAGAGCTGGTACATGTGATTTCTGGGTGTGACTGTGTGGGTGTTCTGGAAGAGATTAGCATTTGGATCAGTCAACTGAGTAAAGAAAGAGGCTGTCACTGATGCAGGTGGACATTGTCCAACCTGTTGACGGGTTGAATCGAACAAAAAGCCAAAGGGAGGGTGAATTTTCTCCCTTTGCTTGATCTAGGGCGTCCGTCTTCTCCTGCCTTGGACACCACCACTAGCTTTCCTCTTCTGCTTGTAGACAGCAGACTCTGGGACCTCTTGGCTTCCATAGTTGCATGAGCCAAACCTTATTATAAATCTCCTCTTCTATAAACCCCTAATATCTTATGGGTTCTGTTCCGAACCCCAATACACTATCACTTATGTTATGATTGTCACTGACTCCTGTTTATATAGACACACACATACACACTATCCACACACATTTCAGAATAAAGTTATTTCTTATTGCGACACGATCTTCAGCCGCCTCTCTTACGTTTGTGATTTTGTAAACACCGCACCAAGTCATGGGTTCTGCCAGAACAACACATGACAGCAAAAGAAACAATAGCTTGGACCTTCTCTTTAAGCAGGAATCAATTGTTGCCCTACCGTCTGAGAAGAGGGATTTGAAAAGTTCATGGCTTTCCCTTTTTGCTAACCCCGAGGCTTCTGCAGTTCATACCCTCCACGGTCTCTATCCGCACGGCCACACAGCAGCACACGCCTGCCTCGAATTCCAACACAGCTTCCTTTGGTTCGGAGGCCACAGGGCGAGAGATGGGCAGGAGTGTGTCCGGGGACCAGACACTGTCAATCACAAAACAGATGCTTAGGGTTCCAGGTAGTTCTATGTAGGTGCTGGTCAGTGGATCTGGAGGGCAGACTACAGAGGAGCATTTCACCACATTTATTTTTGAGCTGTGTGTTGTATGTGCGGCCTTCTAGAAATGTGGGGTAAAGGGCCTAAGAACTTTATTTGTTGGGGGACCAGCGAAAACCTATGTGGGTTTAAACAGAAAGGAGCTCCCCTCCCCCATCAAGCTCCTATACGCCCCACAGTGATCAAGGCCACAGGGTACAAACTGCAAGGGGAGAATGGGAGAGAAAGAGCAGGAGGCTGATGCCAGCCAGGGAAGGAAGCTAGCTGCTGTCACTCCAGCTGGAGGACACAAGAGGGACATGAGAAAGTCCCAAGGAGGAAAGTGTCTTCACTTTGTCCACTGTTAGCACTAGGATAATGTGTGGCCCCAGGAAATGAATCCATCAGACTCTGATTCCTGGTTCTTCTTGGGCCCAGGAAGGACAGGGATGGGAGGATCCAGGGTCACTGAGAGAATCACGCAGCAGCTCCCTGAGCACTGACCCACCTGGAGCCCAGCACAAGAGTCTGCAGCATGTGTCTTCAGGACTAGTGGGGCCTCTCAGAGGCTTCTGATGAACAGAAGCAGGGTTTTAGAGAAGAATTGTACCTTTCAATGGATATCGCTGGGAGACTGAATGCTGTAGTCAGTCACTCAGCGCCCTTTGTTGAGTGATGACATCTACCAGATCGGTGCTAGGTTTGGATGATCTTGAAAGGAAAATTCGTCTCAGCTCTCAGGGAGTTTGTGGGAGAATGGGGGTGGAGGGGGGCAGCCATTAATGAAGAAATGTTGCTTGATGTGATGTCCACCTAAGTGTGCCAGAATGAAAATGCACAGTGGGAAGGTGGTGGGCTTCACCTTCCGGGGGCGCCTGGGTGGCTCGGTCGGTTGAGCTCTGACTCTTGGTTTCAGCCCAGGTCACGATCCCAGGGTTGTGGGATGGAGCTCAATGTCGGGCTCTCTGCTGAGTGTGGAGGCTGCTTGAGATTCTCTCTCTCTCTCTCTCTCTCTCTCTCTCCTCCTCCTCCTCCTCCTCCTCTATCCCTGCTCTGCTCACATGCCCTGTCTCTCCCTTTCCAAAAAAAAAAAAAAAAAAAAAATGGGTGCGGGGTGGGGAATGCCTGGGTGGCTCAGTCAGTTAAGTGTTTGACAAGGTCGTAATCTTGCGGTTCATGAGTTGAAGCCCCGCATCTGCCTCTGTGCTGTCAGCTCAGAGCCTAGAGTCTGCTTCAGACTCTGTGCCTTTCTCTCTGCCCCTCCCCTGCTTGCGCTGTCTCTCTCTCAAAAATAAACGTTAAAAAAATAAAAATAAAAATAAAAGGAACAAAGGAAGAAAGAAAGAGAGAGAAAGAAAGAAGGAAGGAAGGAAAAGAAAGAAAGAAAGAAAGAGAAAGAAAGAAAGAAAGAAAGAGAAAGAAAGATAGATCTGCTCTGATCTTACTTAGCACGTGGTGAATGCTCAGTCCAGCCAATGGGCAACTCTGCTTTCTATTCCCCTTTTAATTGAACAACCACACCCCAGCAATCTGCCTGGGGCAATCTGAACACACTTGACCAATGTACATGATGTAGCCTTCTAACAGACCGATGGGACGAGTGGCACAGCCCTTCACTAGGCCATAGCACCTGACCAGAGGCCATTGGCAGCTCTCCAGGCACTTCCAGTTAGTGAGTGCTGACCCCATCCAGTGCTGTTGGCACAACCAACCTTAGCCCTCAGACAGCTGCTGGCAGATACAGCAGTGGGACTTCAGGAACCAGTCCTTCAGATGACTAGTCCTTTCTGTAGCATTGTCTAACAAATGCCCCTTGTCACTAGAAAATGGTTGTGCTGGTGGCTTTAAGGTTAAGAGCTTGGGGATGAGTCCCCACACATAGACTGGGGGGGGGGGATCTATGTCAGACCAGAGCTCAAACTCCCCTTTTGCCAGCTGTAGCCAAAACGTGCCCTCCCCTGTCCTGCCGTGTGTGTGAACTCCCTGCACAAGAGCTGGGGTTTACTTTCTTGCACTTGCACCCAGGAGAGGTTTCTGGGCACCCCCTCCCCACCCCGGCTGGGAAGGGCACCCCCTCGCCCTGGCCACAGGGAACTCTTCTGGCTAGGAACTTTACCAGACCAAATCTGTGCACTAAGCCAAGGTGGCAGCCCAGAGAAATACCCAGAAAGACCCAAAATCAGGCAGAAACTGTCCCCAGTGCAAGATACCGTATTAGCTTCCTGCTGCTGCTGTAACAAATTACCACAAACCGAGTGGCTCAATACAACACAAGTTTACGCTCTTGTAGTTCCGGAAGTCAGAAGTCTGACGTGGGTTTCACTGGGCTGCAACCAACGTGAGACCAAGGACACTGCTCTCCCGGAGAGTTTCTGGGGAGAATGTGTTCGCGGCCTTTTCTGGCTGCTGGTGGTCCCCAGCATTGCTTGGCTTGTGCCTCCATCACCATCATCTCTTCTTTTCATCCGTTCCTCCTCTTCTGTGGTCCACGCTCCCTGTGCCTTCCTCTTACGAGGACACTGTTTATGACACTGCCCCCCAACCCCCTGGATAATCCAGAGTAATCTTATCCCTAAAATCCTTAATCTAATCCTACTGGCAAAGTCCGTGTTATATAAAGTAACATTCACAAACTTCAGGGATTAGGGCCAATGTGCTTTGGGAGCTATTGTTTAGCTGTATCTGCTCTTTATCTGATATTCATGTTTGAGCAAACCCCCTGCCTTAGACGCTGGACTCCTTCTGATAAAGAATGTCAATGGCAATTAGACCCAGCGGCCACCCTTCCAGAGCTTGTGTTTGTTCTGAAAAATAGTAATTCCTGAGAGCGGCACGCTCTGTTTCATGGAGGAAAGTTTTATTAATGACAAGGGAGAGGGGCTTTACGGAGTTAAACAGTCAGAGTACACATAAAGAGGGGGAGAAGTACAGAGAAGAACAAAGAAGGGTTAGTACATCAAATCGGGTTCTCGCAACATCCAACCTTCTGGCTGGGGAAGGCCCGCGGTGAACGACTGGTTCGAGTCCCCACTGAGGGTCCTGAGCAGAGCATCTTCCCCTCAGGTGAGGCTTCCAACTAACTATTCCCACCAGGGCAATATGTATACTACCTGTGTGTGATCCGTGGTGCATCATTCAGCGGACCTACGTGCAGTCCTGAGCAAACTGGGTTTTTTTTCTCATTGTATCTCACAATCTGAGGAGCCTGGGCATTTGTTCATTCCTCTCCCCTCCCAGATCCATCCCAGGGGGCCAGCCTGGTCTGGCTCCAGGAGGAATGTGAGGACCATGAACCCTCTTGGGGTCAGGAACAGAAGGGCCAGTTCTGATCCCGAGGCCAGATACGGAGCGCAAGCCAGCTAAGGCCCTCGTGATCGTGTGCGTGCAACTCTGAGCAGAAATGCATGACATGTCACACAAACAAGTTCTATACAGAACAGCGTTCCAGCTGGGGACACAGATGCGTCCACAGTCAGCTGTCCCCAGGAGCTCCTCAGGAATTCAGCCAGGGGCTGGGCGGTGGCCTCCCAAGGGATGTAGTGACCAGACCTGGCCTGCTTCTACGTGGGTGACTTTGGGGCATGCCTGTGACTTTATGGGAATGTCCAGAGCTCAGTTGCTGGGAACCTTCGCCTGGTGAATTTACAAAGAACCCCCTCTCTCTCCATATCTGACCCTCCACCTAGTCTGAGAGTGGGCTGGGAAGAACGGATGGATGCTGGTAAGCAAGAGGAAGAGGGGAAGGATGGACAGGAAGAGTTTCACACAAGCTGCGTAAGAAAAAACAAGGGCAGGGGCACCTGGGTGGCTCAATAGGTTAAGTGACTGACCAGCTTAGGTCATGATCTCCCTGTTCATGAGTTCAAGCCCCGCATCAGGCTGTACTGACAGCTCAGACAGAGCCTGGAACCTGCTTTGGATTCTGTGTCTCCCTCTCTCTGTCCCTCCCCTGTGATCTCTCTCTCTCTCTCTCTCTCTCTCTCAAAAATAAATAATTAAAAAAAAATAAAAAGTAATAATTAAAAAAATAAAAACAAAACAAAACGAAACAAGAATAGATAAGGCAGATGAGGAAAGGCAGGAAGAGGGTGAGTCCCTCCTTCCTGCCTGTACAGGAATGAAAGGAACTGAATCATTCATTCATTCATGTATGCATTTGAAAAACGGAAAACATGAAGGGTTGGAGAAATATTTGTGTTTCTATACACTGGCATTTTAGGAAAATCAATGGATTTGAAATTAAAAATGCTAATCCCAGCCAAAAACCGTGTCCTTGAGCAAGTTACGCTTTCAGATCTGATTCAGCATCATCACTAAAAAGAGAAGACTGGCTGCCTGATTTCCAAAGGCTAGGCTGTATCTTACTTTTTCAGAAATGGCAGCAGTTTCTTTTCCTTCTAGGAGGTGGCTGGCACCATTTGAAAAGAAACCAAAATATTTCGGTTTTTGTTTTTTTGTGTTTTTGGTTTTTTTGAACTCCGTTTCCCCCCCAGGCAATTCCTGAAGTGGCCACTAGATGGCAGAATGAGACCACAATGGTGCTGTGTCGAGGCCGGCTTGCGATTCGTGCGCAGCCCAGGCAGCAGCAAGCCAGCAAGCTGCTTCCCGCAGGCGTCTGATTAATAATGGGGCTGTAATTATCTTTACACAATCCCGATTGCAGCCCTGTTGTAGCCTAGCTGTTAAATTAAACTGCACAAATAAATATGCTGGGCAACACAGCCTCCCCAGCGGTCCCCACCCAAGAGGTGATCACGCTCATTAGCATATCAAAACAGAAACTCAACCCTCCTACTTCCCTTCATTTTCATAACAAAAGGGGCTCCCTTTTATCTCCCCAGCAACCCAATCTGTATTTAAATAGCTCTGTGAAGACTGATAACGTTATTACTTTATTTCCCCACGTCTAGCTCTGGGGAGATCTCCAATCTGTTTTCTCTAGAAACTGGATGGATGGGTTTTATTAGGAAGATGAATCAGCCCCCACTCCCACCCCCTTCTGGCTGCCAGAAGCTTGTTGCTTGCTCAGTGTGGTTGGAAAGGAGGATGCGTGTCCCGAAGACCAGAAATCACGCATCTGTTCTGCTGTGCGGCCGGGACCCAGTCAAAAAATGCCTGATGTCACCATGGTTTCAGGTCAAAATGAAGCAAACAAAAAAATTAAGAACAGAGACAAACACGAACCTGACGTCTGAGTGGGCGCGCTCCGTAGGGGTGCTGGAGTTATCAACTGTATGGCTCTGGGCTCTAAGTCACTGAAGGACTTGGAAATCCCTGACACCATCCCAGTCCTGGTTCCAGGGTCAGCTAAGTGCTTTTCATACATTTTGCAAAATGTCGTCTCTGAATACATCTGTTTTTTTTGGAAGCAGTCCTGTTTTCATCAGACTCTTAAGTTTTAAGAACCACTATCTCTAGTCCTTGCAACTGCTCGTTTAAGGGTGATGAGCCAAAGTTCAGGAGAGAGGAAGGGGTTCCCTGGTGTCCGGGGAGCTCTCGCTAATCACGACAAGGGCCCTCTGGGTCTCCTGACTCCATCACATCTGACTGCCTCTCATTTGACTTTCTGGAGCCTCAGGAACTGTGCGGACCCACACATCACAACCTCATTCCCTCCTCCTGGCTCAGAACATGTATCAGAAAGCTGGGGTTGAAAGAAAGAGTGAGAGAATGAATGGTAAACTGGGAAGGAGTGCTTAGATCAAAGAGACAGGCAGGTGACCAAAGCTGGTCCCTAACTGAGGTGGGGGGGGGCATTAAGTCCAGCCCAGTGGGGAAGCAGGGGTAGGGGGGCGGGCTTGGCATGAGGATGGCACCTGGTGTTCCCAAGGCTCACCTACGTAAGCTCTCAAGTTGGCAGATTTCCAGGAGCACAAAGCTGGGCCCCAAATCCTGCACCTGCCACAGGCCACACTTGGAGTGGGATTGGCTCAGAAATCAGGGCAGCCTGAGCCTAGGAGGCCGGGGTGAAGATGGAGAAAGCCAGGCAGGGTTCACAGGACAGTGACACTGACCTCTGGCTTCCTGCTGGGGAGCAGGCACTGTGTTAAGCCCTGGCACACTGCAAAGAGATGCCAGCCATCGTCGCCTCCTTCAAGTAGCCACAATCTGGTGGGGACCATAGGTGGTGTGGCAGGGAGCCCTGGAGATGAGGAGAGAAGCATTGCGTGTGGTCAAGGCCAGCTCCAGATCTGTGCATGGGGGTTGCTGCTACGGTTTGGGCCATTCAAAAGGTTCACTTCACTAGGGGAACCCAGGTTAAAGACTTTGAGGCCCATGGTATGGGGAGGAAGGGTGGAGCTTGGCTATCAACATGCCCCTCCCCCACAATCCGATGAGCCCCCACCTGCACTGTTCTATGGTCCACGGGGAGAATGTCCCTCCTTCCTCCCAGTAGAGGCAGTGGGCTGGACCAAGCAGGGATGAGTGACCTGGAGAAAGAGAGGGACCCTGTGCTCCTGGGGGGCAGGGGTGATGGGGGAAGCAGAACCAGGGATGGGAGCCGGGAAGAAAGGCATCCCCAGGAGGGAGAATCACCACCTTCCTGCTCACAGACTTCCAAAGGGAGGCCTTTCACTTGCAGCCCCAACCACAACATGGGGCTCTCTCTCCGGGGTGACCTAGCTACATCCCCTAAGCTCACCTGCTTAGGAGACAAAAAAAAGCAAAGACGGAGAGGGATGCCAGCTTCCTTTCCTCATGTCTGGAGGGGGCATCCGGGGCATAAAGCCTGTGCCAAGCGTCCCCTCTAGGCCCTGGGCCCTCGCACTGCAGCTGCCAGTGCCTTGTTTCCCTTGTTACAGGGGAATGGAGGGATGTGCCAACGGGCACTGTTGTCACACAGGGCTCCGGTCCCTTCCTGCTGGAGCCCTTCCTTGGTTCATGGATTTATGCATTCCACAAATATTAATTAAAAGTCTATTGTGTACCAAGCATTACACTAATCACTTAAGAGGCACACAGAGTAAGAAAAGGACATAATAAAGCCTTCCATTCATCATCCTGGAGTGCTGGAGCCCCAAGGCAGCCTGCAAATTACAAGGCAGCTTCATTTCTCACGTGACCCAGAGGGTGGGAGCTGGAAGGGACCATAGGGTATGGCCCCTCCTGTTTCATGTTACCTGTGGGGATGGGGATGCAGAGACCAGTGTCTTGTCAACCTCCCCCCCACAAGTGAGTTAATGATTTGGGGTCCCAGCTGTTGTTTTGTTTTGTCGTGTCCCCGTTATCTCGGGAAGTTCCGCTTTGCAAGATGAGCTCCTTTTCTTTATCAGCATCCTCATCCTCCTACCAGTGCTGTGAGGTAGCACCTGTGCTGTGTCCCCTCTTACAGAGGCTCAGGATGAGGCCGGAAGGGTCCCATGAACCACTCGGGATGCAGGCCAGGTCCCCCACATGGAAGGAGGAAAAGCACAAGATAGGAGTTTGGGGCAGAGGTTCCAGAGCTCCAGACATGGTGGGTGGGGACATTTGAAAGGAAGAAGCTCAAGATGGGTACTCAGGGGGAGGCTATCGTGAGGCAGGCACGAGGCCACTGGGGCTAGGAGGACAATGGCTACAGGGGTGAGAGATGAGAGGAGCTGCCCCAGGAGCTTGGCAGTCTAAAGGGTGGGTTTTGCAGAGAGACTGAGTGGGTTCAAACCTAACTCTACTGCAGTCAGGGTGTGTGCACTCTGGCAAGTTGCTTAACCTTATTGGGTTCCTACTTCCTCATCTGTGGAGTGGGAATGATAGTGGTATCTTCCCCTAATGTTCGTTGAAGGTCATATGAGAACACAGAATCACTGGCTCATATGACACACTCAGGAAGCATTGTCTTCTTTCACTGATGTCAAAGTGACCTGCAGACATGGGGAAGATGTCAGAGGAGAGGGTTGAAATGAGGCCCACCTGTCAGAGGCTGGCTTCAGGGACTGCAGGGATGTGTCCTGAGGGGCTTGGTCCAGGCTCTTCCACTCTCTAGGCCAGTGGCTTAAGAGAAGTCACTTCCTCCCTAGGTTTCATTTTCTTCATCTTTAGGTGAGGGATTGGACCAAATGCTTCTTAGGAACTTTCCAAATCTCACATTCTATGGGGTCCACAGGGAGAAAAACAGAATTTGGGGAGAATCAGAGAAAGATAACACATCCTGACAGCAACAGTGGGAGCAGGGAGCAGCACAATCCTTGTTCGATCCAGAAGCGAAGGGAGCCGGGTATGTGTGGACAAAGGAGCCCCAGGATCAGGCACAGTGTGGCAAGATGTTTCACGGTCATTTTGAAAGATAGTTTTGCTGGATATAAAAGATTCTTGATTGACAGATTTTTTTTTTCTTTCTGCTCCTTGAATATCCCTTTCACACCTTTCACAGTGTCTGTTGCTTTTCTCCTGCATATGGGTCACACTTGCCAGCGTCTTTGCGTGACTTGTAATTTTGTGTTGAAAACCAGGCATTTTAAGTAATATATTGTAGCAGCTCTGGATACCGATTCATCTCACCTCTCCAGGGTTTATTTTTGTTGTAGTTTTATTATTTATTGTTTTGCCACTTGGCTTGCTGTTTTAATGAATTCTCTTTTTCCTGAGGTGTGGAGTGTTTGGTGATACTCTCAGAGAGCACTGCCTTGGGTGTATGCAGTCACCCTCAGCTAATAGTGACAGTAGTTTGCACAGAGCTCTCTTTGACCACCTCCTTACCTGTCTGTCTGTTAAGGTATTTGGCATCATAACTAGCCTTTAGGCTCCACTAATTACCGCTGTAATTACTGGCTGCTTTCTTAATTTTCGACAACATCCTGAGGTACAGAAATTGCTCAGGCCACTCCTTTGCCCATCACACTATGAAAAACCTGAATTGCTTGGCAGTCTGAGCCAATTAAATTAGTGCCAAGGTAGTTTCTGAAGCTATTTCTTATGGTATATTCTGACCCCAGGTGGAATCTCCTTAGCTCTCTCTTTACCTAGTGCTCTCTGGTGAACTACGTAGTACGTGGTTAAGCATGTTGTTTCTAATTAAGAGAAGTTACTGTTTTCTTTAAAAAAAATTTTTTTAATGTTGATTTATATATTTTGAGAGCGAGCATGAGCAGGAGAGGAGCAGAAAGAGAGAGGTGGAGAGAGAGAATCCCAAGAAGGCTCTGTGCTGTTAGCATGGAGCCTGATGTGGGGCCCAAACCCACCAACCATGAGATCATGACCTGAGCCAAGATCAAGAATCGGACACTTAACCGACTGAGCCACCCCTGTTTTCCTTTTTTTTTTTTTTTAATGTTTACTTCTTTATTTTGAGAGAGAGACAGAGAGAGAATGCAAGCAGGGGAGGGACAAAGACAGAGAGGGGGAGACACAGAATCTGAAGCAAGCTCCAGGCTCCTAGCTATCGGCACAGAGCCTGACTAGGGGTTTGAACTCACAAACTGTGAGATCGTGACCTGAGCTGAAGTTGGCTGCTTAACCACCCAGGTACCCCAAGAGAAATTATTGTTTCCAAGTGCACCTTCAGGCTTGAACTTTCCCACGCTGTTTCAGATAAAGTGAGGTTCCCTGAAGAGAGCTTCAGCTCTCTTATTATGGATTCCCTCTCCCTCTGCCTCTGGGAAAAAATCTCTGAGCCACCACTTTGGTCTCTGGGTACAGTGGCAGCCTCTATCTCCTTGGCTTGACTTTCCCAGTGTGAAACCTGCCCTGGGAGTGAGCTGGGGCTAGGATAAGGGGGGGCCCAGTTCCCTCAACCTGCTGCACCTGGGGCTGAGTTTCCATCCTGTGAGTGACGGCCGTGTAGAGGAAGGAATCTCAACCTCTCCTCTGCACACATCAGAAATTTTGCCTCTTCGGTTTGGAGTTGGAGGGGAGGAATAAGACCAGTGGCACGTCCCTCCTAATAAGGTGACGTATGATAATCCTTGATGGGGACTGGAAGGGAGAGGGAGCGTCATCTTCATAGTCACTCCTGACCAGAGTGGAGCTTCTGTCAGGCTGAGCTGGGGGCTGGAGATAGGAAACCATTTGTGACTCAGTCTGTTTCTTACTGCCTTTTGGTAGATGTTCTTGAATAAATGTTTGTTCCTGTGCCATAGGTGCCCTGGGGACCATTTCCAGAGAATTTAGATAGTTGTGCTTTTTGAAATCGTTTTCACCAGAATGGCTTGTCTTGCTGGGGAGGGGGTCACAGACCGCCCCCCACCCGTGCTGCCATCTGGAAGTGGAGATTCCAAGTCCAGGATTCTTTCTAACGGCAGCGAGAGGTTGGTAACTGGACCAGCCACGGAGACAAAGGAGGCAGGTTATGGGAGTATGGCTGGGAAGCTTCTGCCAGTGGCAGGAGACAAGCAAGTTAGTAGGATTTACCAATAGCAGTTGGAAGGATCTATGGAAAAGCATTATCCTCAGAAAGTTGCAGTACATTGTAATACAGTGACAGATGACAGCTGTATCGGATAGACTTGTCAAGTCACTATGTTGTATACCTGAAACTAATGTAACATTGTGTACCAGCTGTATTTTAATTTTTTTAAAAAAAGGTGATGTTAAAAAAAAGAAAGAAGGAGAAGGAGGAGGAGGAGGAGGAGGAGGAGGAGGAGGAGGGGAAGGGGAAGGGGAAGGGGAAGGGGAAGGGGAAGGGAGCAAATAAAGTTGCCAGGAAATGAGAACAGCAGGCATCAGTGCCAGCCTGGTCCAGAGGGCCAGGAGGCTTGACCGTGGGGCTTGCCAGCCTGTGCCAGGCAAGATGTGTGT
The DNA here is from genome assembly GCF_023721935.1 of Panthera uncia. NCBI lineage: Eukaryota > Metazoa > Chordata > Mammalia > Carnivora > Felidae > Panthera > Panthera uncia. The sequence continues at coordinate 38,070,112 of NC_064814.1, forward strand.
GCCAGAGGTGTGGGGGGATGGTGGCCCGGGCACTTCGTGTCGCTGAGTCGGTCAGAAAAAATTCCCGGTGGCTTCGGTTGTGACTAATGAACGCCAGACTCCATTGTACTGAGGGTGACTATGTTCTGAGCCACCCTGCCCGTTTCCCGGATGCCACGCTCCAGAGTGGCCCAGGTGAAATCACAGCCTGTATATTCCAGATGTTTCTTGTATTATTCTGTTAATTTACCCATTCTCCCTCTTCTCTGCCCACCAACTGTGTCATGCAAGCCCCCGGTAAAGGAGCTCAAAACGACCACAAGCAATTCCAATAACCTACGATAAAGCCAACAAGAGAGAGCACACCAGCATGAGTGCGTGCTCACCCGGCTGGGGAGGGGGTTCCAGAAATTGTGCTTTAACTACTTCTAAGTAGGAGATAACCAGCCAGCTTAAACAAAAACAAAACAAAACAAAACCAAAAAGAAGAAGCAGCAGGAGGGGGAGGAGGAGGAGGAGGAGGGAGGGGAAGGAGAAGAGGACGGGGACGGGAAAGGCGAAGGCAAAGGCGGAGGGAAATAGCCTGTGCATTAGGGAAGCATGTGTGACCATGGCATAGTGGGAAGCTGCCAGAGGGTAGGGTAGACAGGAGGCTGTGAAAACAGGTGGTTCAAGTTCCAGTCTTGCTCTCTTGCATCCAGATTGCACTGAACACCTGGAACAGCCTGGTTTGAAACTGGCCTCCACACCTCTGCTGCCAGCTGCCCATCGCCCCCTCCAACCACCCAGGCCACCCAACTAAAGATGCTCGGCTCGTCTCTGTCCATCATCAGCTCACAGCAGCTAAACTCGGAGGGGTTCTGGGAATGGTGGCCCCGGGGTTGCCCGAAAATTATCGGGAATCAGTGCTGAGCCTGCCTGAGCCCGGGCAGTCCGGCGCTGTGGCTGGAAGTGTGGCACTTGTGTGTGCCGAGAGCAGGAGAGGATTGCATTGTCTGTCACGGTCAGTGGTATCAGCATCAAACACAGACATTTCAGGAGCCAAGGTAGATAAGTCTGGCCACCGGCACCGCCTGGAGACGTTGCTCGGGGCCTGACTCTTCATCGCCCTGGCCCTGGCCCCGTCGTATCTCTGTGTCCCCTCAAACTCTCTGGGGTGTCAAGTTTTGGAATCTGCCATTCACCGAAAGCTGTGACTCTGCAGGCACAAGGCCAAAACGTGGCGGGCTCACACATGTAAAACACGCCAGCATCCACACAGCCTTCCGCCTCCTTCATCCGGTTGGATCTTCCTGTCAGCCCTGTGTGACAGGCACAATAAGTATTGATGCTCCCACTTCACAAATGAGGAACGTAGCGCCCAGAGACTGTCAGTGATGTGTAGCCATCAGAAGAGGAACCAAAAAATCTGACTAGATATTCTGACCCCCAAGGAGAAAATGCTTTCACCCACCAGCACCTCTTTGTCCAAAAAGGGGAGCCAGGATAAAGGATGCTTAGGGGTCTGGGGTCCACAGGGGCAGACACTGTCTGTGCCTCTCCTCCCAGGCCCTTGACCTGCCTGGAGACAGCTCTGTGTGCTCCTAAGATTTGCTGGGTCTGGAGGCACTTGGGTGGCTCAGTTGATTAAGCATCCGACTCTTGGTTTCAGCTCAGGTTTTCATCTCATGGTTTCGTGGGTTTGAGCCCTACATTGGGCTCCGTGCTGATGATGCGGAGCCCGCGTAGGATTCTCTCTCTGTCCTTCTCTCTGCCCTTCCCCTTCTTGCATTGTCTCTGTGTCTCTCAAATAAATAAATAAACTTAAAAAAAAATATTTCCTGGGTCTGCCACAGCAGGGATCCTCTCTGGTGGGCTGTGATGGGAGCTGAGAGACTCTTGGGAGTGTCATGGCGGCAGTGGTGGGGGGGGGGCGGTTTCCAAATCCACATAGCAAGCCTTCCTTTTCACAATAACCCTGCTGATGGGGGTTCACCATATTTTTCAGAGAAGCTAATAGAAGCTTGGAGAAATGGATTCAGTTACTACATAGTTAGGCCTTCTGGTCCCAAAACCCCACCCCACGCTCTATGGTCAAGCCAAAACTCTTACCACTGACTCTCTGGGGAGCTTTGGAGCTTAATTAACAGGCATCCTTGGAATGCCCCTGTGTGAAGCATCTCACCTTTCTCTGCCCTGAGGAAGGAAGGAATATCTGCTCCCAGCCCACCTTCCCAGTCTGATTTCCAAAGTCCTTGCTACCTTTGTGGTAACCACATTACATGTCATAAGATTTGGGCCCCTGGAGGGCAGAGCTCTCTCTGCCTCAAACATGACACTCACTGGGTGTCCCTCAAGGAATGGAGAAGCAGACACCATGTAAAAGATTTGAGTAAACCAACAAAGAGTGGGCTCTTATGTGATGGTGAGTTCTCCATCATTAGTCATGTTTCAGAGACCGAATGAACCAAATAGGGGTTCCTGCCTTGGGTAGGAATATGGAGCAATCGTTCTCCCAAGCAGAGACTGGAAGTAAGGTCTCCACACTGCTAGTGACCCAAGAAGGTCTACCTGTGGTCACAACATGAAGCCCTTCCTTTGGTTTTATGGGCTAATAATAATCTCAGTTTCCTAGAAGTCTGCTTTGATGTACAAGATGGGTGGGATTACTAGTAACTTGAACCGTAAACTATAACGTTCACCAACAGCTTGGGTCTATGTTCTTTATTCTTTTCATCTCATTTTTTTAAAATATACTTAGTTCTTTGTTTCCCTTCTGGAAAGTTGCAATGGGTAAGAGACAGGGGCCAAGGTGACTTTGCCATAACCAACTGGACTGCGGTCGAGAAAGTTTGTAGACTCCATGAAAACTTCTTTCAAGTTTTAACTGGGATTCTTGTGTAGTTTCAAACAAACAATGCCTTTCCCGACTGGGTGGCGTGGACACGGTGTGCAGGTAGATGAAAATGCATGCAGTAGGAATGGCTGCCATTTATGGAGCCAACACCCCATTCTCTGCACTGTTACAGATCTTTCTCGTATTGGCTTTCCTTTCATTCTCAGAACCCAGTGAGTGAGTCCCTCTTTACGGCCTTGTTTTAAACCTGAGGAAACCGGATCAGAGAAGTAAGCCTGTAGCCTGCCTCAGTTTATAGAGAGTTGTAGGCTGCACTGAAATTGAAGCACAAATTTAAAAGTTCTGAAAATCTCATTGAGATTCATTGAGATGTGAGGAAGCAAACCACGCTTCCCCTCCCCGGGGTGTCCCATTCAGGAAAGAAACGAGAAGGTTCTACAAAGGATGTTGGAGCAGGGCCACGTGTATTTTGACAGTCACAGTGCGGTTTGAGGACATGGTCCTGAATACAAGAAGGCAAGCTGGAGACACAGCCTGTCCGTGATGGCCAGGACTGTGACATGGGGAACAATCCGAAGGGATTGATTAAAATGTAGAATGAGGGTGTCTTTAGATCAGCCAACCTGCTGTTAGCAATTTACCACAACGAAACAAAGCCTTTGTTTATAAGGGTAAATGTGCAATGTTGTGTGTATATGTGTGTGTGTGTGTGTGTGTGTGTGTGTTTACAACATTTTTTGTATTAGCAAATACTGGAAATAATTTCAAGTTTACCAATAGAGGAATCGACGAATAGATTGTGTTGCATCCAAATAACAGAATATTACACATCATCAAAAGGACTGTTAAAAAGGTCAAACTTACCAAATCTTGCACTTTAAATTAAATATGTGCATTTTATTGGATCCTACTTATATTTCCATAAAGCTGTTTAAAAAAGTATCCTGTAAGATCTTTTTAGATGTGTTGGATGTGTTGACTGAAAAGGTGCTCATAATATATGCCTTAAGGAATAAAAACGAGCTTCAGTATAAAGGGTGCAATATGATTTCATTTTTGACTTCAAAAATTGGGGAACAATGATATATGCACCTACACATGTAAGTGCAGGGAAAACATGAAAGGTCATTCCCTAATGATCTGTTTTTTAAGTTTATTTATTTATTTTGAGAGAGAGAGAGAGGGAGAGAGAGAACCCCAAGCAGGCTCTCTGCAGTCAGTGCAGCCCCTGACATGGGGCTCTATCCCATGAAACATGAGATCATGATCTGAGCTGAAATCAAGAGTCAGATGCTTAACTGACTGAGCCACCCAGGCACCCTGCTATGATCTTGTTGAAGAAGCTACAATTGGCAGAAAAAATGGCAGATTATTAAATTTTTCTTTATACAGTTCTCTCTGATTTGACTTTTTATAAGCTTGTATTGCTTTTGCATTAAAAAAAATTGGAATAAAAAACAAAATAGAGTCAGTTAATCACCACAGGAACCTGGCTTGCCTACTGGTGAAAATCACTTGCCTCGAAGGAAGCAGGTGCCTGGGGGTTTCACTGTCCCTTCAGGCTGGCAAGGGACACTGGGCAGGGGCTGTCTTGACCCACGCTGCTGAGCACATCGCAGTAGGTGGGCCAGCCTGAGTTTGGAATAAGGACGTAGCGGTCAGTGGCAATAGAAAATGTATTTCCTTTCCAAAACGTCTGCATGAGAAAATGTAGGATTTTAATAAATTCACAGGGTGGGAATTATTAGTAGCTTGAGTTTTTATCACTGCTTCAGGCATTGGACTGACCCCACCAAGACCCCACTTTCCCCAGCGACAGCAGGATGATTTTCTATTTCATAATCTTTTCTCTCATTGTGGGAGGAAAAATAAATCCCCCAGGTGGCCTCTTTGCAGCCCCAGCCCAGCGGACCCAATGAGAGCAGGATTTTGTCCACGTGCTCAGCCAGCAAACATTTATTGAGCACTATTTTCCTACCTTTATTATTTTGCTTGTGTCAGGCACTGAGAATACAAGAATCCCAAGAAATGTTCTGGGCAACACACTTAAGGGTGACGTTATAGAACAAGCAGAGACCAGGCAGGGTGACTAAGCCTGGGAGAAATTTGCAGCCGTTCATTCATTCATTCGTTCATTCATTCCAAAGGAAAATTTGCAAAAAAAGGTCTTGAGCTTTGCAAGGAAGAAGTGGTGAGGTTTCCAGTGGAAGAAAACCAAGGCCAGTTCCCTGTGGCTCTAGGAGGAAGGTGCAGGAGACAGTTGGGGGGGGGCACAGTGGCCCACGATGAGGCAATGCTGGGGAGAACCACTCCCCTGGAGTGTCCAATAGAGCGGGGTAGGCTGTTGAGAAAGTTGTGGAAAGCGTTCAGCTCTCTGATAGGGGCTTCGCCTGATACCATTGGGAACCCTTGCAGCTCTGACCTTCTGAGACTCCTTGGCTCTTTCCCTGCTGGAGTGGCGTCATCGAGGGCAGGCCCGTGGCCTTCCCCCCCCCCCACCTCCACCTCCACCATGGGGCTCCCCACTGAGGCTCTCTCGCTCCCCCCACCACCACCACCTCTAACAGGTGCCTCTCCTCGATTCCACCTAAGGACACCTGCCACTTCTGAGGCCACCTGGAGCAGGTACAGCAGAGCAGCTGAGAACGACCCAGTAATGCTTGGCTGAGGGCTGCCCCTGGCAAACGCTGGGCCCTCCATTTATTCATTGGAGGAAAGTCCACTGGCACCTTCCATTGCCAGCCGTGTTCGGGGGCGAAGACTAGAACAGGGACTGACTTCAACTTGGTGAGGGTGACACCGAGAATGAGCAGATAGGACGGGCAGAGGCGGTGACAGGAAGAAGTCAAAGTGAGAGGGAGAGAGCTCTCTGGGCTACTATAGGTGGGCTGGGAGGAGGAACTTCTGAGTGACCCCAGGGGAGGGGGAAGGGGCGGCCAAGCCGGCATGTCAGGGGAGAACATCAGGACAACAGGACAACACAGCACATGCAGCCTCCAAAGGGGAATGTGCTTGGAAGTTTTGAGAAAAGCCAGGAGGTCAGTGCAGCCGGGAACACAGGGAGCTTCTCCATCCGCTCTGGCTGCCATAACCCAACAGCACAGACTGCGTGGCTTAAACAGCAGAAATTTATTTTCCTGCAGTCTTGGAGGCTGGAAGTCTAAGATCAGGATGCCGTTGGGATTGGCTTCTGGCGAGACCTCTGGCCTTGGCTTGCAGATAGCCGACTTCTCTCTGTGTGTGTGCGGAGAGGGTTCTGCTGTCTCTTCCTCTGCTCTGGGCACCAGGCCCTTTGCGTCAGGACCCACCCTAGGGCCTCATGTAACCGTATTTAGCTCCTTAACGGCCCTATTTCAATTACAGTCACTTTGGGGGCTGGGGCCTCCACAGCTGAATTTGGGGGAGAACCATTCAGTCCCTAACAGTGAGCGAGGGAAGAGGAGTAGAGAGTGAGATGAGAGTATAGGGCACATCCGTGACCAGAGGGCAGTGCTCCAGGAGTGAGGGGCTGTGGGCGGCCATGTGGGGCCTTGGGGGACAATGGAGAGAAGTGACCACCGTAGGGGCTGTGGTGTCGGGCAGGTGGGAGGCATGGAAGCCAGGCACCAGCAGAAGCGCCAGCCTCTGATGGGAGGGCACACACTTCACCCCTGTGTCAGGAGGGCAGGCGGGGATTGGGTGCAGATGCCCCTGTGCCATGGGCAGAGGGCAGGTCTCATGACAGGAGGGCAACAGACTGGTCTTCTGGTTGCTTCTATTTTCTCAGTAAAGTAATACGTAAAGGTCCCAAGTGAGAGTGCAGGGTGGGTGTTATGCCAGAGGTGGGGGCAGGGGACGTGCATGCAGGGGTGACCTCGGAAAGCAAGAGAAGGACACGTGACCTGGGGACTATGGTGGTATCGCTGGGCAGTGCCAAGGGCCCCGTGGAGGTCTGAGCTTGTAACAGAGAGTGAGGCCAGTCAGCACAATGGTGTGTTTTCCTCAGGCTCAAAGAGCAGGAAGATAATGGCCTTTAACCAGGTTGAGATTTAGCCAGGCAAACACAAGAAGAGGGTCCCAATGGGGACGAGCCACAGGAGCTCGGCCAGGTTGGGAGCAAAGTGGCAACATGCAGCTTGTGATAGAGAAAAGGAGGTGGATCCTTCGCAATACCAGGAGGGGAGGATTATCAGCCCCATTTTATGGGTAAACAGACTGAGGTTGGGAGACGTCCGTCATCTATGCAGTCAGTACAGGAGCCACGTTCCGGGGACTTTAGAATGTGAGTTGCCAAGATGGTGAGCATCCCAGACAGCAAAGTCTTTGTGTTGGCAATGTCTCTCTTCTTTTTTTTTCCTCTTCTCTCTTTCCCTCCCACCTCCACACCAGATAGGGTGACACACTGTCCCAGGACTGAGGGTTTCCCAGGACGTGGGACTTTCAGTGCTAGAACTGAGAAGGTCCGACGTTGTTGGCCACCAACCCACATGGACACGTGTGCTCACACACAGAGGGATTTACAATTAGTTAGGCCTACTTTCTGCTGCCTCGGCCAACAGCATCCTTCTCTCCATACTGGACCTGTCTCCCATCTACATATCTGTGCTGGGTGGAGGCACCCGAAAGATGGGACCCAGCAGGTCCTCTGGTCAAATGCACGCAGTGAATGCTCTTGTCTGCTTTGTACCACAGATGCCCACAGCCCTTCTGCTTCCCAAGTCCTCGGGAGCTGAGGGCAACTTGGCCAGAAAAGGTAAGTGCAGCCTCAGTGTGTTCTGAAAGCAGTAAAGGTGAGAAAGAGAGGAAGAGGGTGTGGGTGAGAACGAGCTGGAGAATAAGAGAAGGGAAACAGAGCTTGTGCCCACCTCCCGTACGGGGTGATCACTCCAGCTGTGATTCAGAGCCCTTTCCTACAGAGCTGAGAGATGGAAGTGAGGGGACGGGATCAGGGCCAATGATCACATCCTATGCTACCTGTTGATAAAAAACAAAAACAGAAAGTATACTTTTTGGATAGGTAGGCTATTTTGAATAGGTAACCTCCAAGGGTCAAAATTCAAAGGATGGCAAAAGTAAACAGGGAAAGTCTCATCTCCTGTCCTCTGGCCAAAGGCCACCTTGTTATCAGTTTCTTGTGTTTCCTTGCAAAGATGCTCAATGCATATGACACTACTTACATAGAAAGCTGATATCTTGCTCTTTTTTCCCCAACTAAAGGTCATGGAGATCATTCTCTATTGGTACCTAAAAGGATACATCACCCACTGGAATGTAAGCCTCTGCAGGGCAAGGATCTTTCTGTTTTTCAAGTCTACTTATTTATTTTTGGGAGAGAGAGAAAGAGCAGGGGAGGGGCAGAGAGAGACAATCCCAAGCAGGCTCCACTGTCAGCACAGAGCCCAATGTGGGGCTTGAGCTTGTGAACCATGAGCTCATGACCTGAGTCAAAATCGAGAGTCAGATGCTTAGCTGACTGAGCCACCCAGGCGCCCCCGCAGTGCAAGGATTTTTGACTGTTTTGTTCACCCTTATTTCTTCAGCACCCAGAACAGTGCCTGACACAAAGGAAGAATCCAGTAAATGTTAAATGAATTGAAGGAACCCTTTGCTCTACTTTGCAATCCCATGAGCACATGTGTCACAGTTTATCGAATTGTATCGCTTGTGGTGTGTAGGTTGTTTCCACACTTTTGATTGCATAGTTAATGTCACAATAACATGGTACACACACCATTTCACACGTGTGGGAATCTCTGTAAACGCAGTTCCTGGAAGTGGGATTGCTGGATCAAGGGTATATGTTTTTATAATTTTGTGGATACGGCCAGATTATCCCCTTATATAAAAACTTCATGATTTACCCCATGCATTTACTGTACACTTTATATATCATCTCTCTCTCTCTCTCTCTCTCTCTCTCTCTCTGTCTTTGGTTTTAAGCCACTTTCCAATGTCCTGTTCATCCAGCCCTCCCCTATTAGATACATGTATGTAACAGTGGCATTTCCCACCAATTTGTGATTGTCTTCTTTTATGGGCTATGATGAGCATTGTTCTTGCTCTGAGGCCAGCCTTTCCAAGGGTGTTGGGCATGTCAAAGAGGTCACAAACCTGCATTCAAGTATTTAATACTCCTGGGTTGGTGGGTGAGACAGGGGTGGGCAGGGGAGAGAGCCTCAGCTTAGGCACTATAATATTTTGGAGAGCCAGAGATCCTTAGCTTTCTTTCCTCAGGAAAATTTCCCTAAAATCCCCAGGGGATTTACCACTCCATTTACCACTATTCCTTCAGTCAAACTCTCTGTGTATTAAATTCCCAGCTCATTTTGGCTACTTACTGATTAGCACTGGGAGACCTCTAGCATAGATGGGGCAGTAGGACTATTTCTTTCTGAGCCTCAAGTAAAAGAAAAAAAAAAAAAAAAAAAGGTTCAGACTTTGCAAACTCATTCTCTCAGCAGTTTGCCCAAACTCCATTTCCCTGCCCTTCCTCATACTTGGTTTCCCTCCATCAATGATGCATTCCCTCCAAATGATGTTTTAATTCCCTCTAGCCTTTAGCACTACGGTGACAATGTCTGGCTAGACAGCAAGAGCTCTTATAAGCTTCCAAATGTCTACTCTTCAAGAAGCATTTGAGAAAGGAGCTACAAGTGGTTTTGCCCCCCACCCCCACCCCCACCCCCGCCCCCACCCAGTACATTCCTGTTAGACATTTCCACACACATAGAACAATGATGATGGTCTCTGGAGGTGTGGGGAAATAAATAGGGTCCTGTGCTCTGAGTCTTTTAATTCAGACTCTCCCGTCCATTCATTCATTCATTCATTCACCCAACCAGCCCCTTCTCTGGAGCATTGGAGCATTTACTTGGAGGCAGTCTTTGGGTAGGGGTAGGTGGAGGAGAGCATAATATGAACAAATGTTTGGGTCTGAAGACCTAGAATCCTACCTTCATTGCCTCACTGTGAAGAAAGCCATTCACAAAAGAGTTGGATCAATTTCAGATCTCAGCGAACACACAGACATTTTTGTAAAAAGGAAACGGGGGGGGCATTTTTCAGTTTTGATATTTGGCCCTTATTTCTTAATCTTCCAGTTCCCCTCAATCAACAGTAACAGCATAGAGATCTACTATGTGCAACATTCCATGCTAGATGCAGTGGGAGGTTGTTTTGTTTTTTTTTTTTTTTTGTTTTGGTTTGTTGCTGTTGTTGTTGTTTTTACTGTTTTGTTCACCATTGAGTTATTAGCACCTAGAACAGTACCTGATGCAAAGGAGGCATTCAGTGACTGCTGAATGAATGAATGAATACTTTGTTCTTCATGGTACTACACCCAATACATGTGCTGCAATTTATTTAGTCCACCCTTTTAGAAAGAGTTTAAAGACACTGAGTAAGGAAAATATGGGGGTGTTGGAGATACAAGGAGCTGAATTCCACTCCTGGATAGTTCAAGACAAAGGCTGGTTGACCTTTTCCTTGTAGCGTCTGGAGGAGTTTGTGATACAGATTAACAAGGCAAGCAAGACTTGGGAAGGAAATGTTTCAAATGTCTAGAAGAGCTCATGTTTCCAGCCCCCTCCAGCACTGAAGAATCCTTCATTTAAGTTCAAGTAGCCAAAAGCTAATTTTAGATCATTCCCATCTATTCCTGAAACCCAAGGACTTTTGAGTGGGAAAAAAAAAAATCGACGGGTAAGTTTCGTGAGCTGGGTTTGAGTTATGGTATGTTTTCAAAATGATGAAGCGCTGAAGTGGATTTTCGCTTCTGACTTTTCACTAACTCAGCCTTATCCTCCCACAATTAGTCCTCATTAATAAGCCCTCGCTGTCTTCGCAGGAATTTGAGATCTGTCATCTCTGGAGCGGTGCTTGTTCTGAGTTACCTCTCCCGGTGCTGGGAATCAAAGGCAGGAGTTCATTAAGCAAATTAATAGAAGAGACGCAGTTTCAAAAGAAATATTTAGCCTATCCGAGGAGGTAGGAAGGATTTTTTTAACGCATTTTGAAAGTCATTCACTCACAGGTAAACTGTGCTTGTGCTAATTAGAAGTCATTCTCTGAACCCATAAAGTGTGTCCCCACTGGACCTGTATTTGAGTCTTTGTTAGATAACCTGAAATCACTGCCTGTCCCTTAATATAATAAAATATCCCATATTTCTTGCCAGCGTGAGGCAGTGAGGTGTGGAAAGACCACGGGCTCTCTGTTTAAATGCCAGCGTTGCCATTTTCTGCAGAGGATACATCGAGCATTAAAGCGAAGTTTCTAAAACGGAATCAGCTTATCATTGGGGTCAATTTCCTTAACCTCTGAGCCTCGGTTTCCTTACCTAATGAAACCAGACCACTAACACGGAGGTGTTAAGGATCGTTTCCACAGCAAACGCTCACTCCCCTGGCATCAGGCATTGCTGTAGGTCCTTCGGGAATATTAGCTCACTGACTCCTCCTAACAACTCCGTGCGGGGTACTTTGTTCACCTCGTTTTACTGATGGGGAGATGAAGGCAAAAGCAGGGGGGCGATTTTCTCAGATCACCTTGCTCAGATCGCAGATGCAGGCTGCAGTTCTCCAGAGCATGGCCTGGCGTCTCTGGGTGTGACCGCTACCCAGAGCTGCCCCTCTCATTAACCCTTTGTAGAAGCCTAGAACCTCACCGAGCTGTCTCATGGTCCACCATTGGATGGTTTTCCTGTTATCCATTTCTCTGGAGTTGGACAAAGGAGCTTAAATTTGCTTATGTTGTTGGGAGGAGGGGCGGGGCGCTGTGAAGACTGGGGGTGCCAGGGTGCAGATTGCACCCCACCGGTGGGAATTTAGTCTCTTGAGCGGCCCACCGCACCACTCCCCACCTGCCCTGATGTGGATTCTGACCCCTGGGCACAGACCCTGTAGCCCCGCTTGGTCTGCCTCTCTCAGAATTCTTCCTCTGCCTTCCCAGCTCACAGGAATCTGCCCGAGAAAGCACCCCCCTCCGCCCACCATACCTGGCCGCTCCATGCCTCTGACTCATTCCACTAATTCACTCCGGAGATGTTCCCTGGGCTCCAGCCGTCCTCGACAGACTCTCCTCCAGGCAGACCCTGTGCTCTGTGGGACAGACCCCATCGCAGCCTGGGTGACACAGTTTAAACTATGGGGACACTGTGAGAAAACCCATTTCCTTCTGTGATAAGGTCTCAAAGGAAAGGTCAGGCAGAGAAATAACTTTGAGGGAGGAAACGGTGTCCCAATGGCACATGACATACTAAGAAGGCTTGTAAGTTGTGCTTTTTCTGTCCCCTGTGAAATCAAGTCACGGAGGTTAATCCTTAAAAGAGCAGGATAAGGAAGAGGTAAAAACCAAACTGGAGTGCAATTTTAGGTGAGGTGCCAGCCTCAGCCGAACCCATGGGCGGGTCTGGAGTGTCATTTCCATCTCAGCCATCATTGGCTTCTGGCCCTTGGGTACACGGCGGCTCTCCTGGACTTCTGCTCTCTGAGTAGGGCTCCAGGAGCCCAGGAGTAACTTCTGAAGATGGTTGTAGGTTTGAGCCAGTAGGACCGAAGCATGAAGAAGTCGGGGTGGGTGTGTGTGTGGATGCACAGAATGGATAATGGACGGTGGGGTGGTCCTGGGTGGCTCAGTCGGTTGAGCGTCTGACTTCGGCTCACATCATGATCTCGCGGTTTGTGAGTTCGAGCCCTGCGTCGGGCTCCGTGCTGAAGGCTCGGAGCCTGCTTGGGATTCTGTGTCTCCTCTCTCTGCCCCTTCCTCACTCATGCTCTGTGTCTGCCCAGTGCCCCATGCTTTCTCTATCATAGTGCATATCTCACTGCATCTTAATTTTCTGTAAGCTTCTGGAGAGCCCTTTAAATCCAAAGGTACCTAAGAAAAGTAGTTGCTCAGTAAATCTGTGTTGACGTACGGACAAATATGGATGAAGGATGATGGACACAGAGTACGGGCGGGTAGCTTACCATGAAGAAATGTTCTTCTTCCAAGATGAGAAAGCCCAGGCCAACAGTCTCTACACATTTAGCATTCTTAAATTTTAAATTTAAATTTTATATTCATTTATGCCTATTTCAGCTCAGAATTACTGTTTTTAGGATGATATTTTGGTTTTTTTTAGGTTTATTTTTGAGAGAGAGAGAACACAAGCAGGGGCGGGGCAGAGAGAGAGGGAGAGAGAGAATCCCCAGCAGGTTCTGCCCTGTCAACATGGAGCCCAATGCAAGTCTCGAACTCACGAAGCCTGAGATCATGACCTGAGCTGAAATCAAGAGTCGGATGCTTAACCGACCGACTGAGCCACCCAGGCGCCCTGGGAGGAGATTTTAAAGGCCCACTTTGTGTCACAGAGCCTCCTGCAAACAGAAGCAGGATCCCGCGTTGCCAGATCCAGGCTTAGAACCTCTCTAGGATACTCCCCCGCCTCTCGTGAGCCATTTCTTCTTCATTAATAAAATGAGAGACCAGATCCAGAATCCCCAGGAGGTGGAGTCTATTTATGAGCACACAACATCTTACAGACCTGCTTCTGTAGTTGATTTTGGTATTCATTGTTTGAGGGAACATATAATGACAAAAAGCTCCTCGGACATTCAGTAGTTCTTTAAAAAACTTTTTTTTAATATTTATTTTTGAGAGAGAGAGAGAGAGAGAGAGAGAGAGAGAATTTGAACCAGGCTCCAGGCTGTGAGCTGTCAGCACAGAGCCTGATGCATGGCTTGAACTCACGAGCCATGAGATCATGACCTGAGCCAAATTCAGATGTTTAACCGACAGAGCCATCCAGGCACCCCTGTTCAGTAGTTCTTTTAAACTTACATTTTATCAGTCAGAGCATTAATGCTAATTTTCCAGTCAGTAGCAGGCAAGCAAGAGGAATTATTTACTTATTCTACCAAACATTATCGGTGCATTTCAGGATGGTCACCGAGAGGGGGTCCCGTACCCTCCTTCCTGCCCCCAGGTATTTGGTCATCTGTAATCAAATCAGAAGGTGGCCGTCTTTCCAAATAATTCTAACAACTAACAAATTACTTCTTCACACTCGGATTTCTCGCATTTAATCAGTACAAAGCAGGGAGTCCTGGCTTGAGGTTGGCCTGGGGATGGCTAAGGAGCAGGTGGGCCAGACTGCAGGCGTTAAATTGCGAGTTATTTCAGCGGAGGCAGAGAGAAGCAACATCCTTTCAATAGGACCTTGCAGGGAAGAAGAAAGGCAAAGTGAGGTGTGGAATCTGACTGTGTTACTGCCCCACCCCCCAGCCCGGGCCCTGGGAAGCTGCATCCCAGGGAGGGACGGGATGTAGGCTGAGGCCAGGAGGCTGTTTTGTGCAGGCGAGATATGGAGGAGGGGCTCTCTCCCCATCCCCTCACGGACTGCAGTCTCTGGCCAACCCAAGATGCAAGACAAGACAAGCTGCTGATTTCCGTTCCCTGTGGCTCCCTCACGACCAACCCAGTGGCTTAAAACAACACCATGTTCTTATGGCCCGCAGTCCTGGGAGGGGGCTGGGCACAGCTGGCCAACTTCTGCTGCTGGTCTCCCTTGGGTCCCTCTTGCAGTGTGGTCGGATGGCAACCGTGGCTGGAGACATCTAGAGGCTCAGCCGGGGTGGGGGGGGGGGGGGGGGGGGGGGGGGGGGGCCTGGGGGGGCCCGGCGGGGGGGGGGGGGGGGGTGGCGAGGACAGCTGGGTCTCTCTGTAATTTCAGGGTCTTTCAAGGGGTCTCTCCAGAAGGGCTGGTTGATTTCATCCAAGGAGGCGCAGGGTAATGAAGGGCACAAAATGTAAGTGGAAGGCCCAGAAGAGGCAAAGCCAACACCTTCTATCAGTTAAGTGAGTCACAGGGCTTTAGGGCCACATTCAGTGTGGACGGGGGTCACACCAGGTGTGAGTTGTGGCTCAGGGCCTCGCGCGGTATCCCCAGTGTGGGGGCTCCAGGTGAATGCACCTTGGCCTGGAAAGGAGCAGATGCCCCTCCTAGACTTGACACTGGTGAGGTGCTGCCCTCGTGTGGCTGCCTGGGGTCAGCGCAGGCACAGAACAAAAACTTTTACTGCAGCTGTGTGCCTTGGAGTGATGTCTCCAGGGTCCTGCGTTAAGAAAGTAATGGTAAAGGGGCGCCTGGGTGGCTCGGTCAGTTAAGTGTCCGACTTTGGCTCAGGTCATGATCTCGCGGTTCGTGAGTTCATGTCTGTGCTGACAGCTCAGAGCCTGCAGGCTGCTTTGGATTCTGTGTCTCCCTCTCTCTCTGCTTCTCCCTTGCTTATACTCTGTCTCTCTCCCCCCCACCCCTCTCTCAAAAATAAATAAACACTAAAAGAAATTAAAAAAAAAAGAAAGTAACAGTAAAAAGAAACCAAAGAGTGTTTTCTTCATACCAATGTGATGCAATTGCATCCACATGCTGAGGAAGCTTGGGTTGCCTAACAGCATGGAGGGCTGGGGCAGGAAGAGAGGGAAAGGATACAGGTATTCTGAGTGTTCACTGTAGCCATGAATCATGGACCTGAATATCATCTGGTCTTGACAACGGTCTTACCCGATTCCTGGGTCTATTGAAACATGTAGAAACTGAGGATTAGAGGCGTGAATTTACTTCTGAAGACCACACAGCTAGCAAGTGGCAGTGCTGAGATTGTGATGCCTGGTTTTTTTCCCCACCTCTCTGAGCTCTCCCTCCTCCTTCCCCAGGAATCGACAGTTCTGCCTGAGTCCATGCATAAAACCTCCTAATGGGCCTGAAACCTGAATATTTAATGTTGTCACTATGGCTTTTCCTCCTTTTAATTGAGGCCTTTACCAAAGTGACATTTTTCCTCTCCTCCACATATCGTCCCTGGCTCACTAATGACGTGTTTATTCAACACAGGGCAAGGAGGCTATTTGTTCTGACAGTCTTTCCACCTGTGCCCCCCCCCCACACACACACACACTACGTGCGAGGGTGTGGGGATCAGAGCTGTATCAACCACAGCTGAAAGCATAGGGCACAGCAGCAGGGTGGCCTCATGTTCTGCCACTCTGGTGACACCGGGGCAGGGCGAAGATCCAGAAAAAGGTGTCGTGACAAGCGCGGGATGCTGGCTTGCCTTTCAGATCTCGGCAGCATTTTCCAGACCCAGCTGCCCGCCCGTTCAGCCCTAGAAATGCTAGTGAGGGTGACTATGGCTGAGATTCAGGACAACCCTAAGGAAGATTCATGTTTTCCTTTCATAAGAAGAAACAAAGGGGGAAGGCGTGTGTGCTTTATTCAAGGCAGTGTGAGTGTGTGTCTGGGGAGGCGGGAGGATTGATATGATCTACTTTCTAAAAAATTTTTTTAATGTTTATTTTTGAGAGGAGGGCGTGGAGGGGCAGAGAGAGAGGGAGACACAGAGTTTGAAGTGGGCTCCAGGCGCTGTCAGCAGAGAGCCCGATGTGGGGCTGGAACCCAGGGACCGCGAGATCATGACCTGAGCCGAAGTCAGATGCTTAACTGACTGAGCCACCTGAGCGCCCTGCTATGATCTACTTATTAATCCAAACTCAGTCAGCTACCTCTTCCACCACATGCCGTTGGGTGTCTTATGTCAAACTTGCCAGGTTCAAAGTCAAATTCTTGACCGCTCACCTCCCAAACTGCAGCTTCTTGGGTCCTTCTCATCCCAGTAACTGACAGCTGCCTTCTGCCAGGTGCACAGGCCAAGTCCCACCCTTCTCTTCGACTCCCCGTCCAGCCCATCACGAAACCACATTTGCCCCAGACCGACAACAGCTCCCACCACCCAGGTCTACCCCACCTTCGGCTCTCTACACTGCAGACAGCCTGAAGTTACTCCTTTCTAGATGTAAGTCTGACCGTATCTCTGAGCTGCTTGGAACCTTCCAATCACTTCCCGTCTTTTCTTGAAAGGAATCCAGAATTCTCACCATTACTCTAAAGGCTACATGCTCTCGCTCACCGCTACCTGGCAAACCTCATTTCTTCTCTCTTTTTGCGGCTTATTTCAACTGAGGTACAACTGACATGTAGTAAAATGTACCGATCTTAAGCGTACGTACGGCTCAGTTAAATTTTGCCTGTGTGAACTCCCAGGTAACTACCATCCAGATCAAGGTACGGAATATTTCCATCCCCTGGAAAGTTCCCTTGTATCTTTCCAGGTAATACTTGCCCCTGGGGTGACCACTTGTCCTTTATCACAGTGGATGCATAATGCCTGTTCTTAAAGCTTCACTTACCTGGAATTGCAGAGTATGGACCGCTTTGTGTCTGGAGTCTTTCATTCAATACAATTTTTGAGATTTGCCCGTGTTCTTGTGTTTTTTTATATTGTTGTCAGGTCTTCCATTGTCTGACTATGCCACAGGCTATTTATGTATTTTACTGTTGATGGGCATTTGTTTTGTGTTCAGCTTTGGGCTGTATGCATCTTTTCTTTTCCTTTCCCCTAGGAAACGGGGAAATGTGTACCTAGGAATGGAATTTCTGGGAAACAGGGTAGGCATGGGCTTACCCTTATTAGAATTGCTAACCAGTTTTGCTAACATGGTCTTACCAGTGAAGGAGGAGAATTTCAGTGGCTTCTTGTTTTTGCAAATGCTTGGAATTTTTTAGGCTTTTTAGCCAGTCTTGGAGTACATAGTAGTATCTCATTTTGCTTCAAAACTTCCCTTCCCCACAGAGTTTTGAGGCTGAACACCTTTTCATTGCCTTAACGGCAATCCGGGTATTTTCTTTTGTAAGTGGCCTGTTCAAATCTTTTGCCTGTTTTTAAAATCTAGGTGGTTTGTCTTTTTCTTCTTGATTTGTAGGACTACTTTTTGTATTCCAGATAGGATATCTGCATTCCAGATAGGATATATCCAGATATATCTGTATATATACATATCCAGATATATCCAGAGATATCTGTATATATACATATCCAGATATATCCAGAGATATCTGTATTCCAGATATCTGTATTCCAGATAGGATAGATATTTGTATTCCAGATAGGATATCTCGATATGCATTAGAAATGTTTCCCTCCTGCCTGGTTTGCTGTCTCACCTTGTCAGTAGTGTCTCTTGACGTGACCTCCTCTCTTGCCCTTTCTTGTGCTTTGCCTGGCCTTTTCACACTTCTTCTGTCCCTTCTGCAGCCTTCTTGCTGCTCCTGCCGCATGCCAAGCAGGATGTGACCTCTGTGCCTTACTGCCCATGCTTCCCTGCCTCCAGCTATTCACCCCCTACCCAGGCATCTGGATGGTTGACTCCCTCGCTGGGTCTCTGCTCAAAGAAAGGGCTTTCACTAACCATCACATCTGGGCTTCTTACCCTGTCTTATTTTTCCTCAGAGCATTTATAAGCCCATATGTATGTTCATTTATAAATTTGCTTGCCTCCCCCCACCGTACCTCTGTGAAAGCAGGAACCGCATCTGTTTTGTTCCTTGGAAGCCCCCAGCACCTAGAGTGCCTAGCGCTTGTTAGTTACTTTAAGGAAAGTCGCTAAATGAAACATTGGGTAAGAATAAGTACGAGTATGGTGTAGTAACGAAGGCCCCCCCAAATCTCAGTGTTTGAAACATCGCAAGGTTTATTTCTCACTCACGCTGTATGCCTAATGTGGGTCAGAGGGGGAATTCTGTTGACTATAGTTATTCCGATATCACGTTGACAGAGAAGCCACCATTTTGTGAAGTCACCTTCTCAAACACTCGCTCTGAGTGTGCTGTGGCGAGGGAAGAGAAAGTGAATAGAGCACGGACCATGAAATTACTTCACCCAGAAGTCACACATACCCCTTATGCTCACGTTTCATTGTCCAAAGCCAGGCACTTGTCCATACCTAACTCCAAGGAGTGCGTGCCTGTAGAGAGGAGAACCGAAAATCCTGGTGAGCACCAGTGATATCTACTGCAATGAACGTAAGCATGGATGGATGCCCTGATGCTCAAATGAAGGAACAAATGAACGAATGAATTCAGGAGGTAAAGATGAAGAGGTAGGAGGTGGGGCTGGGTAAGCAGACATTGGGCAACCAGTTTGTTAACCTTCTGTCACGGTGTTGCATGGGACCAACATTATCTTCTGTTGAGAAATTGCTGGGCGGAAGAATGCCTTTAACCACGTTCTAAGGAGAAGAGGAACAGCAATGAATATTTGCTGTGCTTTCATTGTGTTCCAGGACAATATGCCTCGTGTTTTACATGATTACTAAATTGGAGAGTCCTTGCCTCATTTAACAATTGGGCCAACCAAGACCCAGAGAGATAAAATAGAGTCCAACGTCTTGCAACTCGCTGGGCCAGACTTTGACTGACTAAAACACATGCTCCTTCTACAGCATGCCAAGTTACAGACATGGTCCCGACATGCATTACTCTACAATCTTGTATCTCTCCACGTGGGTTGTAGCCTGAATCATGAGCACTGTTTCACTGTTGGTCTCCATTGGCTTCTTACTAAAGCCCAGTGCCCCCAAGTTATCCCAGACCAGCTCAACCTGGCCAACTGGCTCACTTCAGCAGTGCTGGAACCTAACGAGTTCCATCCATTCATTCATATTTCTTCATTTTTTCATTCAGTAGGCTGTTCTTGCATACTCATGGTATGCCCCCTTCCTCCAGTTACTAAGACTGAATGCTTTATATAGTAAATCAAGCTGTGTGTTCATGAATCTCTGAGTGAATGCACGGCACTGGGCACGTCCCACGAAACTTTGCCTTGCCATGTCTTCATTTGCAAAATGAGGATTATACCCACTCTGCCTTTGACAGAGAGACATTCCGTGCATACAATGATATGGTGACTCTTCAAGCATTTTGGAAACCGGAGAGAGACATAGAAATTGATTATTTTCCTATAACCATATTTATTGGCGTCAGAGAAAACTCCAAGCCTGCTGTCTTCTTAATTCTTCTGCTCCCGGAGACCCCCACTTACTTATTTAGATTCTTTAAATGAAAACACAAACTAGGCTGGCCAAGTATCCTATTTCTAGAAGTCTTCCTTGGTCTAATGGATGATGGGCGTTCCTCCGGACTCTGCAGCAGAGTTTCTTAGGGGGTGAGTTGGAAGTTTGCTCTGGGAAGGACATTAGGCCTGAAGCTGCCCCAGCCCCACCCCAGCTCTGAGCTTGGTTAGAGAGCAAATCCCAACTCAAGACAAGCCCCAGCACCCTGTTACAACCTCCAATGAAAGCGAGCTTCCAACATTGACTGAGAGCTCCACACTCCACCACGGTTTGTGCGTTGTGCCCGCACGCCGTACCTGAGCTGGCACCCCTCACGTGGCTGATGTCTTACGCTTGTCGATTATGACAGTTTAGTTTAGTTTTCCGGCAGATGGAAGTAAAACTTCTTGTTCTCAGAAAATCACTATATTATGATGACAAGTTCCTGACAGATGCTAAGGAAGCTTCTTGAGAAGGGGCACCGTCTTGTAATGTGCATGGAGGAGGCTGTAGATTCACAGTCGTCACAACGCTGTGATGTGTGGTGCACAATGAGTGCACCTCAGGGCAGTGGACTCACTCACCCAGAGCGCTCTGCAGGGCAGAGCTTAATCGAGTCCCCCAAGCTTCCTGGGCTCTGGCTGGCCAGGGTCTCCCCTGGCCTTCCTCTGCACCCACTTCCCTACAAAAGGCATTCTGTTGTCCCCAGTTCTTTGGTTATGAACTGAAGGCATGAGGGCTGGTCTGTGACCCTGACTATGCGAGGGTCTGATTGCCACCCCAGCAACACTGGACACATAGGATCCCTCCCGTCATCTTCAGTGAGGTCTCGATGGTGGACTCAGCACTCCTCCAGGGCCGCCAGCAGGGGCATATAGGGAAGGAGGGAGCTAGCTCACTTCCAGCTGATAGAATCAAAGTCACTCGCCCCTCATCTCTGCACCATGCAGGGATAGAATAGGATTTTGTACCTGTCCTGAGTTTGTTGAGGTGGGTGCTGTATAGACCGTGTCTCCCCAAAGTTCATACGTTGAAACCTAATCCCCAATGTGATGATTAGTCGGTGGGCCTTTGGGGGGTGATTAAGGCACCCTTGGTGACCTAGTGAAAGGGAGCTCCCAGAGAGCTCCCTTGCCCCCTCCACCACGTGAGGACACGGTGAGAAGAAGGCCGTCTAGGAGCCAGGAAGGAGGTTCTGACCAGATACTCAATCTGCCCGAGCCTTGATCTTGGACTTCCCAGGCTCCAGAACTGTGTGAAACCACAGTCTATGGTATTCTACTCTAGCAGCCTGGACAGATGGGCAGTGGGGAAGGGTCAGGTACTCCAAGAGCCTCTTCTCACCCTTCCCGATCACCTAGACACCTGGCAGGTAAGGGAGAGTCGTCCCGACTGCTGGGTCCCCCCGGGGTCCCTTCCACTCTCTGCATAGGGACCCAGAGATGTGTGCGTGCAAAACACTCTTCCCACAAGCAGAAGCCCCTCCCGAGATGGTAGAAACTGAGCGTTTCACAAAGTCTCCGGGCGGTTTCCCGAGACCGGGGTCACTTAATCAGTCCCTTTGATTATTATTTTGAATCGGCACACTCCCAAGGATAATAAGATGACGATATAATAATAGCCTTAATTGTGTTTATGAAGCATTTCCACCGAGCTAAGGCAGCATTATATCCATTTCCCCATTTAATCTTTACAACACCCCTGCGAGGGAGGAGGGACTACCTGTGTTCTAGGGGGGAAGCAGCTGGGATAGTTAGGGGGGCATCTCACCCACTCTCGGCTCAGAGGGTACCATCAGGGGGGTCTTCTGAGCCACAGGCAGGGAGCAGCTCTTCCCACTGGGGGTTCGACGCAGCATCTCACCAGCCCATAAAGAGGCCTCTGGATCCGAGGGAGCAGGCAGCCTTGGAAACCCCAGGAATCTGGACAGGACACCTTTGTGCCAGCCTCGACCGGCAGCTGGGACTTCCCGGAGTCAAGAGGCAGCATTACATGCTGCTTCCCTATCGCTTCCACCTGTATTAGGACTTTCAGTACTCCTGGCGAGCGGGAGGCATCGCAGAGAGCCTCCAGCATGCCAGAAACGTTACCAGCAGCTGCACACTTCTCAGCTGCAGCGTGCTAAAAGCCTTCCCCAGCCCTGCCCCACTTAACAGCAGGCTCCTACTCTTTTTTGCCTTCACTGTTCCCTACCTATATTTTGAGCGGGAAGAAGAGTGTGTGTGTGTGTGTGTGTGTGTGTGTGTGTTTGTGTGTGTGTGTTTCCCGTTAATATCTATTTTACAACCATTTGGTGCAAGGGCTGAGAGCTGTCAGAGCAGTAATGCACTGCATCAAATTAACATATTTTCCTGAAATGGTAATTACACCCTTTTTGTGTGCCTCTGAATACACATTTTTTGAAGTGTGAATGAGGCACTGACATCAAAGTCTCCCTTTAAATCATCGTTATTAGTGCATCTGTCCAAATGATTCACGGGAAATGGCTGGCAGAGGTTTTTAAGTTTAGAGGAATTTAAAGGTGAGCCACAGAGCTTCTTTAGAAAAGTTAGAATGCCCTGCATCTTTAATAAGTGTTTATTCCTTCACACTCTGGAACCATTCCCAGTCCAATGATGCTATTCAGTTCAATGCAACACATCTCTACTGAGCACCTACTATATTAAAGTCCCTTGTTAGGTTACTGGTTCAGAGCAAGACAATGTTCTCACTTTCAGTCCCAGGAGGAAGGACAGACAGATGATGTGAAGAGGAAGAATACAGGAAATGACCCTGTGACACGGAAGATTGAGAATAATTCTGAGTGTGTGTGTTGGGGCAGGAGATACAACCATGAAAGCCATCTTCAGAAGGTGGCATTTGAGCTGAACCTTGAAAGGTAGCAAAGATAGAGCACTGAGGATGATGAATACATTCCAAGTCCAGGGAGAGATCATTAAAGCATGAGTTTGGGAAGGATGAGAACCCAGCATTCAGTGCCTGGCATCATGGTGAGGGATCAGGTGGTTTAAGGAGATGTTTTCTCTATCAGAGGCCCCCCAAAAGGAGCATACCAAATGCAGTAAGGCTGGAACATGGGGATAGAGGTGGAGAGGTGGTCGGGCTATTATGGGAGGCGTCACGCGCCACTGAAGATTTGAGTCTTTATCTTAAAGAGCCAGAGAAGCCATGAAGCCATGGAATGTTTTCAGAAGTGGAGGGATATGAACAGATTTCTTTGTGAACCATCCCACTGGCCGCCAAGTAGACAACAGATCGAAAGCAAAGGAGTGACAGGAAGAACCACCTAGAAGGCTGTTACTACCATCTATGTAAGTGATCCGGGCCTGGACTGGGACAGTGGCAAAAGGAACAGAGAAAAACAGATGTCTTTAACGGGTATTCAGAAGGAAGATTGGGTCACACTTCATGATCAGCAGACTGACTGTATGTGTTGACGGGGAAGGAGGTATTAATCATGATTCTACAGATGGCGGTGCTGGTAAAGGTGGTAGAGAAATGGAGGGGAGGACCAGGGGCTGGAGGGAAGTTGACGACTTCTGTTAGGACATGTTGTATTCTAGGCCCTTCCAGCATACGTTGTTTCTGTATCTGGATGACATCTCTGTCATTTTGACAACTTGTGACACTGATACATAGGGATGTGCTCCTGTTTTGGATATGGCTGTTTCAGTGGCAAGGAAGTGATATACACGAACTTGTTCCTGAAGGAGATGGAAGGGATGCCCTTGAAAGGATACAGTGACATCACCTAGAAATCCAGAACAGTGATTCAAATCTGGACAGGCTTCATGTAGACCAGAATGAGAAAGGTAGCAGGTCGAAATCCTTCCTTCCTTCTTGCTCTGGTTCTAAGGATGGTCCACAGTCATATGGCCCCAGTCGAAACTTAGTGAGAGCCCAAAAAATGAAAATTTGGAGGATTCCATAGCTTAGTTGTCACCAGGACCTAAAGTTGCTCTTCCCAGCTCTATTCATGCTCTTTGCACTTGTCCAAATGGTTAGGACATCACAGTCATGCCCGTGGCCATGAGGGTTGTGCCCTGCACAACTCCAGGGGGACCACATTCCCATGCAGATTTCATCTTGGCAAACCGGGGCTTCATCTTTATTCTTCATTCTTATTTTTTTTCAGGTACAAAGCCAGAAAAATCACTAATAGTAATGTAATAAATACCAGTGAAGCAACAACATTTGGTTGTTTTGCTTTAGGTTTCTAAAAACATATGTGGGGGCGCCTGGGTGGCGCAGTCGGTTAAGCGTCCGACTTCAGCCAGGTCACGATCTCACGGTCCGTGAGTTCGAGCCCCGCGTCAGGCTCTGGGCTGATGGCTCGGAGCCTGGAGCCTGTTTCCGATTCTGTGTCTCCCTCTCTCTCTGCCCCTCCCCCGTTCATGCTCTGTCTCTCTCTGTCTCAAAAAAAAAAAAAAAAAACATATGTGTAAAAGAAATAGGATAGAACAGATAAAGTTAAAATCCTCCTTGCTCCCCCCATTCTCTTCCCTCCATGCCTCAAGGCATCAGGATCCATGAATTCGGTCGACTTCCTTCTTGTTCATGGTATTTAAACTTTTACTGCACATAAACGTAATGTAGTATTGTTTGTGTGGGGTTTTTTTGTAACATAAATGGCATCATTCAGTATGTAATGTTTTACAATTTGCCTTTTTTTCACTTGGTATTGTTTTCAAGATCTATTTTTGCGCATTCATATAGATCTAGTTGGTTTAATTGCTGTATAATATTCCATTCTAGGAATATACTGCCATTTGCTTATCCATACCCTTCCTGAAGGACATTTGTGCTGCTTCCAAATTTTTGCCATTACACACAATGCTGCAATGAGTATCCTTTTATATGCCTCATTATGTGCTTTTATGTAAGTTTCGCCAGGGTGAATTGAGTATATTAAGTATATATATAGCGGTGGATTTGTTGTGAGTTGGTGCTTCAGTGAACGTGTTCATTTTTAATTTTATTAGGTGTTACCAAATATCTCCGTGTCGGGAGGGAAGGTAAAGGAATCAATATAAAAATTACCTTTAGACAACATGTCAGCCACCTGGAAATTTTTATACACTTCCACACCAGCTGCTTCCCCTTGCCAAGAAGACACAGACCCCACTGAGAACTACTGCTTTACTGACACATTCTTGGAAGGTATTGTGTGTCCCAGGCTTGGGTGTACCGGAAGAGGAAGGGATTGGAGATAATTGACTTTAAGATCACAAAGACATAGCCCATTTGTTTTGATGTCTTTACCTCTGGCGACCAAATCCCTCAAAGTCTTGTTCTCAGCAGAAATAGTGTCCAGATCCCAGGGAATTACAGGGGACAAATGTATTAAGTGCTTCGCTACTAAAAATCCCTGGATCAGCCTCAGGTTAGGATGATCCCAAAACTGGACTGATCCTCTAAGAGGCACCAATACTAGGCGATGAATAGCCAAATCATTCTTGAGCAGTGGTAGCCTGTCCAGTGGGGACGAGTTTGGACTGAATAGCAATGAGAGGACAGAAAAAGGACAGAATGAAATGAGGCCATCGCTGGGAGAATGGAAGGAGCAAAATTATATGTTATAGTAGACAGCTGTATTGGATTAAATAGTGGCCCCCTCCAAATTCATATCGACCTGGAACCTGTGAATGTGACCTTATTTGGAAATAGGGTCTTTGCAGAAGTAATCGAGTTAAGAAGAAATCACACCAGGTTAAGGTGGGTCCTAAATCCAATAAGGAGAGGGAAATTTGACACAGAGACACAGACATTTGAGCACACCTCCCCTTCCCCAGAAGTTACTTATCACTGTTCTGAAAGTGTCCCATGCAACTTTCACATGGGCAAAATTATTTTTTTCAGCATCACTGATTTTATTTATGTGAAATCATGCATATTCATTTGCATTATTTCAGATCCTCCCATCTGTATTAATAAACCTTTTGGGGGTGCCGGGGTGGCTTGGTTGGTTAAGCGTCCAACTTTTGCTCAGGTCATGATCTCGGGGTTTATTACTTTGAGCCCCATGTTGGGCTCTGTGCTGATGGCTCAGAGCCTGGATCCTGCCTTGGATTCTGTATTTCTCTCTCTCTGTCTACCCCTCCCTGCTCGTGCTCTGTCTCTCTCTCAAAAATAAATAAAGATTTAAAAATACCTTTTGAAATTCAGTATTTAATAAGTACTATCCTTTCCTGGAATGCAAACCAAAGCGGGGAAAAAGACAGTGACACAACACAGGGAATACACCATGTGGTGATGGAAGAGAGCCTGGGCAGATGCAGAGGCAAGCCTAGGATCAATGACATCACCGGAAGCTGGAAGAGGCAAGAAGGATCCTCCCTAGAGCCTTCAGGGAGAGCAGGGTCCTGCTGACAGCTTGATTTTGGACTTATGTCCTCCAGAACTGTGAGAGAGTAAATTTCCATGCAGTTTGTGTTACAGAAGCCCAAGGAAGCTAGTTTAGCAGACTTCCCAGATGCCCCAGTTACTAGCACTCTGGTGCTCACGCCCTTGTGCAGTGCCTTCCCGGCTTATGTGGACTGGGCCTGGAGACCTGCTCCTAACAAAGACAGCAGGTGTGACAGGGTATCATTTCCAAAATTAGGTTATCAGAGACTTCTTATTCTATGTAGCTTGCTGTCACTTGCTCTGTCTGATAAAGCCAGCTGCCATATCATGACGACTTTATGGAGAAGCTCACATGACAGGACACTGAGGAAGGTTTCTTGTCACTGGGCAATGGAACCCTGCCAAAGGCCGCGGAATGAACTTGGAAGTAGATTCCCCCCAAGGTGAGCCTTGAGATGGCTGCTGCCCCAGCTGAGAACTTGATTGTAGCCTATAAGGGCCAAAGGCAGAGGACCCCCCTAAGCAGTATCTGGACTCTTCACCCCCAGAAACCGTGAAATAATAAACCGAGTTTTTTGCTTTAAGCCCCTGAGTCTTGGGGTAGTTGGTTATGCCACAGGAGGTAACTGATGGATACAAAGAGTAGATCAAAGCAGGTGCTTGGGAACAAAGACCGTGAAGAGCTTGTGGTTCTGTGTGTGTTGTGTGCTGGCAGTGGTGACCTGGAGGAGCCACAGAAGCATCCCATCCCCCATCCTCTACTTTACCTACATGTTCCTGTCATCTGCAAGGAAGGCAACTGCTCGAAACTAAGCGTGTGAAGGGTCACCTTCGGAGACTGTGTGTTTCATTGGAACCTCCCTGAAGGGAGACAAGGGATTGTGTCCTTACAGACTGTTTCAGACAGACTCAGAAACTGCCCCAAAGGTCCCTTCCTGGAACTTCCCTTCCCATCCAGGGTTGCATTGAAGGAGTTATGGGAAAAAAGAAGGAAAGGTTTCTGGATGAGGGAGTCAGGAGACCTCACTTCTGAAACTGGCTGTCATTTACCGCCCTGGGGACCCCGGGATTTTAGAAAGGGCAGAGACTAATTTCCTCATCTTGAAGCTGGAACTAAGAGAAGATTCTTACACAGAGAGCGTGGGATGACCAGAGCCAGGGAGAACAACAGTGAGCTTCCCTGCTCCTTCCTGCTACCCTTAGACCCACTATGGAGGGGGGAAGCTCCCTGACCCTGGGGCAGGTGGTTATAACTCTAGCCATTACATCAGTGTTGGGGGCATGTGGAGTTGGAAGCTTATGAGTCCCTGAAGAGCACATGAGAGAAAGGAGATTCCAGAAGGCATAACAGCACACCACAGACCAATTCAGGTGACTTGTTTTACCATGTGGTCCTGAACAGAGAATGACAGCTTCCTGGGTACATTTTTTAAAGTTTGTTTGTTTGTTTGTTTGTTTAGAGAGTGGGAGGTGGGGGGGATGAGTGGGAGAAGGGCAGAGAGAGAGGGAGAGAGAATCCCAAGCAGACTCCACATTGACAGCGGGGCTCAAACCCACGAACCGTGAGATCATGACCTGAACTGAAATCAAGAGTTGGTCACTTAATTGACTGAGCCACCCAGGCGCCTCGTCATGTTCTTTGTAATAGCCCAGAGTGGGCTATAAGTGCTGCAAAGGCACATGTGCCCCACTGGGCCTTTAAATTGTGTCACTGAGGGGTGCCTGGGTGGCTCAGTCGGTTAAGCATCCACCTTCGGTTCAGGTCATGATCTCACAGTCCGTGAGTTCGAGCCCCACATCGGGCTCTGTGCTGACAGCTCAGAGCCTGGAGCCTGCTTTGGATTCTGTGTCTCCCTCTCTCTCTGCCCCTCCCCTGCTCATGTTCTGTCTCTCTGTGTCTCAAAAATAAATAAAAACTTTTAAAAAAATTTAAAAAATAAATTGTATCACTTAAAGTTAATGGCACAATTCAAACCAGCACTGTGCCTAAATTCAAACATTTTTAAACAAAATGGCATGATCTTGTTTATAATCTAGGGGCCACAGACTTCAACTAATTGTAGAGGACAATTTGTGACCCAGGACAAAAACTTCTATCATGGAAACTTTTTCTAGAAGGACCTGAAGTGTATAAGTAGAATTTTCTCAGGCATCCCTACCAGTATGCTTGGATATGCTGTAACCTTTCTTCTTCCTCAGTTTGCATATTTGTAAAATCAGGAGTTAGCTTATATAATCTTTAAAGATCTATTTAGCACTTACATTTAATCATTCCTTATTAAATGACCAGAAGGCTTAGAAAAAAAAAAAAAAGTAGAAGCAAGTGAGCATTCATGGGGCTCATCTTTCAAAATTCAGGCATTACCTCCTCTGGGAAGTCTCCCGTGACCCCACCAGATTGCAGGCCTGATTGAAGTGCTCCTCTGATGCAAAACCCAAGCACACATTTATTGATTATAACTTACACAGTGATGGTTGATTTACGAATCTGTTTCCTTCACTCTCTAGTCAACACTTGCAGCTGAGACTGGCTTATGTCTTGCTCTTCTTTGTATGCCCAAGACCTAATGGAAATCTTGGCACACAGTGGTGTGCAGTAACTATTTGTTGAATTAGTTGAATTAATGAGTGACTAGATGGATGAATGGTTAAGTGCGTCTTCTGCCCATAGTGGGTATCCTGCATACTGGAGAAATAGCCCAGGAAGTTGTATCTCCCGCTTGCCACATGGCTTCTGATGACAGTTGAATAATATGGTCAGAGAAGGGCATACAATGGCACAGAAACTCAGATCTCAATATGCATGCAGACCCTTGAGGTTGGGTGAAAGCTCATCTCCTTTCTGTTCTAACAATCTGTGGAGCTTGGAGGCAGGGATAATTAATTCGTGGCATATGTGGAGACAGATATTAGGGAAATAGGACAAAGATAACAAGGTCAGTGAAAAAAGAAGGAAGAGGATCTGAATACTGAAGTCATAGAATGGGTTGCCCCATAAAGTACTGAGCACTAATGTAAGTAGAAATGCCCAAATAGATTATTATCAAACAGGTAAAGAGATGGATATTTAGAAGGCTAAGTGGTTTGTCCAAGGGCACAAAATTAGGGGCTTGAACTTACTCTGTCTCTCTGCCTATTAAGGACTTTTCCCCAATGCACAGATGTTGTTTAGACCATTGCTACAACTAAGGGTCAGTAGAGTAGGCAAGTGGTGGTGCTGGTGGTAGTGGTGGTGGTGGTGGTGATGGTGGACAGTCTCTGAAATAGCCACAGAGTAGGCACATCAGAGTAGTAAACATAAGGTGTGGAGGCAAAGATACTCATCCATTGGATCCCAGGGTGTGAATGAAAGGGCATGACACTGATGTAAAACTGATTTTGGTTTGAATTGATGCTCTACCATTTACTAGTTGTGTGCCTTTGCCTGGATACATCATGCATCAGCTTTCTCAGCCTTGGTTTATTTATCCACGGAATGGTAAAGATAACACTTATCATAAGAATTGTTGTCAAGATTAAAAGAGATGTGTTTGTGAGGAAATGAATGGGGTCCAAATTCTGCTTATAGGACTGGAACAATCAGGTGAGATGCTTCAGCCACAAAAGTTGTTCTGAGGTAGGATATTTTAAAGGAGAGTTAAAGGAAAGGATGGTTGGTGCAAAATGGTAGGAAGAGTGGTGCAGCATGACAGACGGGGCTTTCTCTGTTCCTCATCCAACAGGGAATAGAGGTGATAACCACCCACCTGCAATTGAAAAGAAGTTTTGGGACCACCAACTCAGATAATGAGATCTTGGCTTCAGAGTTAGAAGAGAAGAGGAAAGGAGAAGATAGGTTGTTGTAAAACGTGGATGGTACAACTCAGTCACTTTCCTCTGCTCTGACCCAAGACCCCACTAACATGAGTGTAAAAAAAGAGGCATGCACTCATGAAGACAAAAACTAGGAAAGGAAAAAAAGAAAACAGAGAAACATCAAGAAAACTTTGAATGCTAGAAAACAGATGGATAAGTAAAATTTAACTTTGCGTAGCACAGAAAGCTGAAATAAAATGCCTGCAAGATTCTTGAATGGCTAATCAAGAAGCTGACTGATTTCTCTTCTAGAACCCCCAAACACTGGACATTAAGGGAATAGGTATCTTTAAAAATGAAGTTCTGTTTGGGGCTGAAAAGTAAAAGACTAGTTGAAACTCTATAAAAGAAGCAATTATACACCCTAGATTCCCTTGCTACCCTAGGAAACCATGTAACTCTTCCTCCCCCATCCAGCCGGAGACAGGAAGTTTTCTCTTTGGATAAGTGGTATAGCAGAGGAAATCAGAACTCAAGAATACCATGCACAGATTGGACAGAGTGGGAGGTACAGTTTGTTTCACAGAAAACTGGGAATTGGGGAATAGAAAACCTCTAGTCCTTATAACAGGAGACTGTAGGATAGACAAGGTGACCTGTAAGAGAGAAGACTCTTACAGATACTGACAGCTGAGGGTACCCTTGGCAAAATTCCTTGATGTCGGCAGGAGCATCCTAATGCAAGCCTACCACTGGATAAGCAAAGCCCATTCACACAAAGCTAATCTTTTCTTTATTGCCTCACTTTTAGATGTGAAAGTGTACCAGACACTTGAAACATTTGAGTAAAGCTTCTAAATAAAAAATAAACTAAAAGAATGAAGAAATCTGAAGAAAACGGAAACAATGCAGAAAACAGAGAGGGGAAAACCACGAAGGGAAACCCTCTAATTTATATCCCCAGAGAGATAAGCAAAAATATTGATACTTCAAAAATATGTATAAAAATAACAAATAAAATTTATTGGAAATTAAAAATTTGAGAAACAGAATATAAAGTTGATAGAATGGTCAAATATTTGGGAAACAAACCCAGATAGTAGGATAAAAATGCAAAGTGACAAGGAAAAGTAGGGTCAGATAAGCACTTTAGGAAATTAATGCAGAATATTCAGTCAGAGAAAACTTCCAAAGAGTGAAAAACTGGACCAAAGAAAGCTACCCAAAAACTAGTATGAAAAATTTTCGTAACTGAAGGCTATTGGTTTCCAGACTTAAAGGGCTTATTTTATGCTCAGCACAATGAATGAACTCATAAAATTTTAGAATAATGAGGGCAAAATAAAAATCCTAAAAACTCTCAGGGAGAAAAACAAGATCATATTCATAGTAACAGAAATCAGATTTGCATTAAAACCATCAACAGCAGTATCAGAAGCTAGAAGACAATAGGGAAATGTTTTTAAAACTCTGGGAAAATTATTGTTCTAGATTTTGTACATAGCCAAGACAAGGATATGCAGTATCACCTTCATGGCATGCACCCTTTCTCCAGGATCTACTGGAATTGGTTCTTCATTTTGATGAGGCACAATGAAGAAAGAGACAGAGGATCCAGGAAGCCAAGACTTCAAGCGGGAAAGAGGGAAAGGGATTTCAAAGATAACAGTAGAGCTACAGATATAGAAAGGAACCAAATCTGATCAGATTAAGAAGATGGGGCAATCTAGGAAAGTTGTTTCCAAGGTGGGGGTCAGGGTGTAAAAATCATAGATTTTCTCATGTGTTGGAATGTGATTGAGAGAGATTTCCTAGAGATTTTCTGTTTTTGTCAGAGATTTTGGAAATGCAGTTATGGAAATAAAAACTTGAGGCAATCATTAACTCCAGGAAAAACAAAAATTTGTTCAAAAATGAAACTAAACATAGCCACATGGAACAGCTATGAATTCAATTTATATAAATGTAATAATACTAATAATAATAATAGACTATAGACATAGCCAAAAGTTGTGTTATAATTAGTTTGGAAGCTGACGGCATAATGAAGAGAAATGTGCATACATGCATGTGTTCATGAGGTATAAGGATTTTGAATACCTTTAAAAATACAAAATCAACAGACAACACATAAAATATACATAGTCATCCTGATGAAAAATATGGGGAAATTTTTCAGAAGAAACTGCTATAAGATTTAAAATATTTGCCTCTAGTGGGGGTGGGTCAAGTCTTGGGATTGGGAGAGGTGAAGTAGAAGACTGCTGCTTTCCATTTTAAGCCTTGAACATTGTATTAGTTTTCTGTGGCTGCTTGATAACATTAACACAAACTAGTGGCTTGAAACAACCAAAATTTATTTATTCTCCCACAGTTCTGGAGATCAGAAATCTGATATGGGCTTCCCAGACCAAACCCAGATGTTAGCTGAGCAGTACTTCTTCCAGAGGCTCTAAGGGAGAATCTATTTCTTGTCTTTTCCAGCTTCTGGTAGTTGCTGATATTCCTTGGCTTGTGACTTCATTACTCCAATCTCCATAGCCAACATCTTCATATTTCTCTCTGTTCCAACTCCACATAGCCTTCTCTCTGTGTGTAAAATCTCCCTCTGCCTCCCTCTTATAAGAGACATGTGACTACATTTAGTTCCTACCTGGATTATCCAGGATAATCTCTTTAACTCAAGATCCTTTACTTAATCACATCTTAATATGGACTTTTTTCCCATACAACATAATGTCCCAGGTTTTGAAGATTAGGACAAGACATATTTGGGAGGAGCATTATTCAGCCTACCACAAGCATTAAAAAAATCTTTTTAGTATATTTATATGATATATATAAATGTATAAATATATGTATATATACATACACACACATATACATAAGTAAAAGAGTATGTACCATTTTTTGAAAATTGTGGTTATCAGTGGAATGTCAAGGCAGACTTCCAATTCTACATCATGTATCTCTATAGTGCTCTTGAATAATGAACATATATTACTCATATAAAATGTTAATATGTGAGAAAAAAGTGGCAGGGAGAAAGATTTCATGCTTTGGCTGATCTACATTTGAGACCAACTAGTTCCAAGTCTTTCATTTCAAATACAAACACCAGGCAACTCTCCAATTAAGTGACACTGGCATTTATGTTGTTCCTTGGAAGACATATGTGTGTTTAAAACACGCAGCTACCAGAAGCCAAGAGCCCAGGGGGCTGGAGAGGGGTTTTGTGGGGTTTCAAGACAACAAAGAATAGTCCTAAGCCCAATCTAGAGTCATTTGCTCTCAAACATACAGCATATCTGCTCCTTATCTTCTGGCTTTTTTTTCTCTTTTTCTCAGATGCTAGGATAGGCCATATGATGATACTTCAAATTAGAGTACCACAGTTGAAAGAAGCCTTAAAGATCATTGGGTCCAACCCCAACATGGAACAGTTTAGGGCATTCAGAGAGGACCAGAGGGATGAATTAGCGATTCCCAAAGCAGCTGAGGCAGAGCTAGACCCCTGGGCTCCTGACCCCTGATGCTCAGAGCACTCTATCCTATTCTCTAGAGCCCATGAACCTCTGTCCCTCACTTCTCTGTAATTTAGAAGGTCCTGAACATTTGGGAAGCAGAGAGAGCATGAGTATCCCAGCTACTTACTCCCCAGCCCTCCTGGATCTTTAGTATTCCTGAACTGTCACATAGGTCACTTTCTCACAGGGATCTCCCTAACCTCTCCGTCAGGACAAAGGCCCTTTCCTTTGGACAAAGTTATGGAGGATTGGTGTATGTTGGCTCTTACAGAAGCTGAAGGAACCCCCGCCCCACCCCTGCCTGCAACCTTGATGGGTCATATAGATTTTCAGTTCCAGAGGACTGTTAACTTAAGATATGCAGATTTTTATCCTCTCTTCCTTCACAAGAAGCCTCCTCCTGCCTCGCAACCTTGTTTATCTGTGTTTCATGGTTAAAACCAGTGGCATGCCATCCCCTGTCTGGGGGCAAATGGAACTAGTTGTGGCGGACATATCCCAGACATACGCTAGGTACTTTACCAACACTTAAGTTACTTGATCCTCCTAACAGTTGGGAAAGATGGACATCACTGCTTTACAGATGACAAAACTTAGTTGCCCGAGGTACCAAAGCTCGTATATTTCAGAGCCGGGACAAACTCACATCTTCCAGATCCCTAAACCAGAACACTTTCCATGATGTTAGGTTGGAGTGGAGTGAAAGAGAGATGCTTCTGCCTTGCAGAATGAGCCCTGTTATTCACCATGCCAACGGGAACACCCTGTCCAGCTGGCCCAGCCAGTTTCCACTGTCTGCAGATCTCCAGCTGTCAGTTAGACAGTTAGTCACTGGATTAGGAGTATCGGCAGCGAAATGCATGCATCTTATGATGATCCTTAGACTAACACAGATTGATGTGGGAAGCAGGCTGGACTAGTCCTAGCAAGGGAACACTGATGAAAGATGGCTGATTGCCATCTTAATCCAAAGACTTTCTAGCCCGTTAAGTGCCTTGCAAATGCCTCGCTCTGACAATCCCTCATGATCAAGTCGGTTAAAATGTATTATCCAGGTAGTGCTGCAAAGAATCATGGTTGGCCCTGGCCAGTAGGGAGTTTATACTGTGTCTAGGTCTGAACTCCACATTGAACTAGTTTTTTTTTTTTTTTTTTTTAATGTTTATTTATTTTTAAAAGAGAGAGAGGGGAAGGGAGAGAAAGTGAACACGAGCGGGGGAGGGGCAGAGAGAGAGGGAGACACAGAATCCGAAGCAGGCTCCAGGCTCTGTGTGGTCAGCACAGAGCCTGATGCTGGGCTCGAACTCACAGACCACAAGATCATGACCTGCGCCAAAGTTGGGCGCTTAACCGACTGAGCTACCCAGGGGCCCCAATGTTGAACTAGTTTTTAACCAGAATAGATCCTGGGACCAACACCTTGTAGAATTCAGCCTATTACTTGGGAGGTGTATCCAGACTGACTTCCTTTCCCTTGTGTAGGAGTGAATTGACCTCAGTACTATGACAAAAAAAAAAAAAAAAAAAAAAAAAAAAAAAGGGGGGGGGGCTTTCTTTTTCTTCTTTGTATCCTGCAGAAGACAATTATTTCTACAGTGAGTAAATTAGCTGTTTAGGTATTTATTTATTGGCTGAAGTCAGGTGAGACTATAAACAGTGGGACCCAGGACTTGGCCAATCAGATACTTTGTGAGGAATTTAAATATTGAGCAGAAGGTCAAGAGACAGACAGGAGGTTCATTCCACTCCAGCATGAGGAGTCCTTACGCCCCATTTTTCGAGGTGCCCCTCTCCATCTGAGCCCCAGGTCCTCCATCAGAGGAGTTCGCGGGTTCCTCACTGTCCCCTGATATGTGTGTGATTTTATCAAAAGTAGTGTGTACTAAAGCCAGAGCAGACTGAACTCTGTGAACTGGACACCAAAATGATAGCTCCACACTATGACATCAGTGACTTTATTCCACTCTCTTTGCCAACTGCTTTTTAAAATTATCATTGTGGGGGTGTCTGGGTGGCTCAGTCAGTTAAGTGACTAACTCTTGATTTCAGTTCAGGTCATGATCTCATGAGTTTGAGCCCCTGAGCTGATAGTGCAGAGGCTGCTTGGATTCTCTCTCTCTCCCTCTCTTTCTGCCCTTTCTCCACACATTCTCTATCTATCATCTATCTATCTATCTATCTATCTAATTATCTCTCAAAATAAACTTAAAAAAATAAAATTATCACTGTAGAGTTACTAATTTTATTTATTTATTTATTTATTTATTTAAATATGAAATTTATTGTCAAATTGGTTTCCATACAATACCCAGTGCTCATCCCAGAAGGTGCCCTCCTCAATACCCATCACCCACCCTCCCCTTGCTCCCAGAGTTACTAATTTTATTTATTTAATTTTTTTTGGATGTTTATTTACTTTTGAGAGAGACAGAGACAATGCGAGTGGGTTCGGGCAGAGAGAGAGGGAGGCACAGAATCTGAAGCAGGCTGCAGGCTCCAAGCTGTCAGCACAGAGCACGATGCGGGGCTCAAACTCATGAGCTGAGAGATCATGACCTGAGCCAAAGTCGGACGCTCAACTGACTGAGCCACCCAGGCGCCCCCAGAGTTACTAATTTTAAAACAAGCCTCAAAACTATACTCTTCGCTTTGACCTTGTAAAGTCGAGAGGGGGGAAGAAAATAACACATAACAAGACAGACTTTAGAACTATTGACTAACAATATTAGAAGCTAAAACTCTAATGTGTTAATGCCTTCGTATTTATGAAGGAAGATGCTTTGCAGCCTAGAATCTTCGCCAGAGCAAGTGGTTGATCAGGCATACAGGTGAGCTGCAGTGATTTTCAGATTTATAAGGGCTCACACCTTCAGGTGCATTCTTTGTTAGAAAGCACCCATGTGGTGGAGGGGGCATCTGAAAATGAGGAGGGCAAGGAATGCAGGAAAGGGGGACCTTAACAGATGGGGCTGGCAAAGGAAGTTCCTAAGAAAATGACAGCAGAAGTCCCATGGGCTTTGCCATGAATAAGAACACAGAATGCTCTGGAAATGAGGTCTCTACTCATTTCTCTACTCCACTATTACTGCTACTAATTGGTAGACAATAGGTTATCATCTGAAAAATGAATTTAAGAAAACTGAGGAAGTATTGTGATAAAATCATATGCATATATAGAAAATGAAGCTTTTTTTTAAAAAGGCAGTCATTAACCCAAGAAAACTGAAACTTGTGAGAGAAAGGAAATAAATCACAGTAAAATTCTGTGATTAGCGGGAACAGTGTTTGTATAGCTATAATAACGTAGGCACTGACTTAGTAGAACATTGACATAAGATGATGTTGGAAGAATGAGGGAGGGGGAGAGGGCATGGTAAGGGTGAGTTAAATATCCCTCTCTCTCATCAGGAGCTTCATGTCTCACTCTGAAAATCCAGAAAGAGCTGTTCAAGCAGAGGGCTAAAAACTATGGGGGCACATCCAGAAAAAGCCGCAAGAAGAATGGAAAGAGGTAGTGGGGGGTCATGTAGCCAGGGGTTGGTGAAGAATGGGCAGGGGGCTAGTGTATTTGTTATATGCATTTTTTTTGACTTTAAAAAATGTTTAAAAACATGTATGCGTGTATTACCTCAAAAAGGTTGTTTTCTTAAAAGTCACTAAATAGAAAATGTACATATTTTTAAGAAGATTTAGTTCTTAATGAGATGAGCTCTCAGAAGTCTGGCAAGCTAAACTATACAGAAGGACCTATTTCCTGAGGCTTCCTGAAAATAGTGTTTTCACTGGACAGCTAAGCAAATGAAAAGTTTTGCTTGTTTTTGCTTCAGATATATTTTACATAAATGCACACACACACACACACACACATTAAATATAACGTTACAGCTAAAGACATATGTCCCCCATTTCATTCCTATAAACTCCAATTCCCACGAAAGCAATTAGGATTATGAATTTAATGTTGTCCTTTCCACCCTATGTGTTTTAAAATGTATTTTTACTAAACACACACACACACACTAAAACACACATCTGTACAAATATATTAATTTGCTTTTCATGTTTCTAAATATTCACCTAAATGCTATATAATGCCTATGTTATTCTACACTTGCTATTTTCACCCAGTGTGGAGACCCGCCCACGTTGATATATGGAGCTAGTGCATTTTATTCCATTGTATGATAGCACCGGAATTTATTTTCCTCCCGTCTTTCTTTCTTGCAAACAGTGTGGCAGTGAGTATCCTGATACAAGCCTCCAGCTAAACATGAGAGTGAGTTTCTCCAGGGTAGAGACCTAGAAACAGAATTGCTGGGTCACAGGTTAGGCACATCTTTTACTTTAGTAGGTCAGTGGGTCAGCATTGTTTTTGTAAGTACAATCAAAGAGTGCTTCCCTCAGACTCAGGCTCCTAGGCCAGGAGCTGGTTGCAAACTGGGCCCCAGCTGGGGGTGGAGGCCATACCGGAAATACCATCTGTTACGACGGTGCTCTGGATTCTCCTCTCAGAGGCAGCACTTTGGGACCATAGCAGAAAGACGTGTTTATTCACGTTCTCTCTAACAAGCTGGTATCTGACATTTAAAGGGCTGCTGAGGGGCGCCTGACTGGCTCAGTCAGTGGAGCATGCGTATCTTGATCTCAGGGTCGTAAGTTCAAGCCCCACATTGGGTGTGCAGCCTACTTTTAAAAAAGGTGTCAGATGGGGAGCTGGACTCTGGAGTGGAAAATACCATAAGAAAGGGACAGCTCCCTTCCAGCTGGGCATGGTAGATGTGATTTGGGAAGCTGGCTCTCTCTAAATTCCTTTTCAAAGAAACAGCCCTGGTCTTGGGCAGCCAGCCTTGTTCTAAACCACTGCATTTCCTTCCCTCACCTCTCATCCTTGAAGACTGTCTCACCTGGACCA
The DNA here is from genome assembly GCF_023721935.1 of Panthera uncia. Classification (NCBI taxonomy): domain Eukaryota; kingdom Metazoa; phylum Chordata; class Mammalia; order Carnivora; family Felidae; genus Panthera; species Panthera uncia. Next base: position 38,108,411 of record NC_064814.1, read on the forward strand.
GGGAGGGTCGCTTGACTCAAGGACTGTTAATCCCCAAACCACTCACCATTTGATGTATGACTCATACTCTGCATCAACAGGAGTGGCTCCAATCATATTTGCTTGGGATGCTCTAGACTATAAATAGTAGAATCCATCCTCAAACTGGCTTAATGATAAAGAATGTATTCTTGTGGCAGGCAGCCCTGTGGTAGAGCTGGTTCTGGCTGTGTTGTGTTCCCATAATTCATGGTGTCAGTATTGCCCTGACCAGCTCTTCAGGTGGTCAGAAGAAGGACACCATTAGACACAGAAGGTAGAGTGCTGTCTGGTTTACACCTTGTGGGAACAACCCTGGGATTAATGACAACGGTTCCATCAATCTGTTTGGGCCAGCTGAAGTCATGTGTCCACTCTGGACCAAGAGCATTCACTGGGAGATTGTCCTGCACTGATTAGATCAGCCTGGGTTCTGAATCCAGCAGTAAGGGATGCGATAGCTATCATTGGTTTGTGACAGTGACATTTCACTCCTGCAGCTGGAGATTAATCAGCTCCCCCCAAAGGCATATGAGCTCCCCTAAGGAGGAGGAAGAGAGGAAAGGATACTGGGTGGGAAGCAGACAGCGTCCTCTGACATACTAACCGTATCTTAGAGTTATTGAAAATTTATGAAGTACTGGGCTTGTATAGTCCATAGCTGTTGGTCCCTTTTTCCACACTTTAAACCCAGCTGCCATGGTCAGTGATCTAGAGAAATCACAAACAATGAAAGGGACATGGAGATTTTACATTCACCTGGGGTTCTCTTCAAGCAGAGGGTCTCGGTCACCTTCCTTCCAAGGCACTAATGAGAAACAACTTTTCTTTGCTTTCTGAGATCTCTCTGTGACAATTTGGCTTGCGTGTGTGGTCAGACGTGTCTCAAGGATGAGTGAAGGCAGGCAGATGTTTCCGCCCCTTTATAAAGCCCACTGCCTTTATATTATCAGGATGGCTGTGGGTACCGAGTGCCAACAATCACGGCATCCTCGACACCATCAGGTCAGTTACTGCCCTTCCAACTGCTGCGGCTGCCTGCATGCTTCCCACCGAGACTCTGGGAAAGTACGGGCCATTCAAAGGGACTTCCAGGACCCCATCTCTCTAAGAACTGGAGGTGATGACCGCATAGCAGTCTTTTGGGGGGAACAATGAATGATTCCCTATCATGATGTACGTATGTGGAATACCATCACATAAATGTACTCAGATTTGGGCATAATGGCATTTAGTGGTGGGGTGGGAAGGATGAAGGAAGCAAGATACCCATTCAAAGTTATCCAATCCCCAAACATTTTATCATGTAAGGAACTGTAAACAATGTAAGGAAGCTGTTGCTTCCTGCTGGAACACGCAGCCTAGACGGGACAGGCTGTGGCTTTTGTGCCATTTTCTAGGACTTGGCTCTAAGGCCAACCTTTAATCTCCCACTTGATTAAGTACCTCACAGGTGAATGGGTGTAATAATATTATCAGGATGATTTTCATACCATTCAGATCTATTTTTTTAATGTTTATTTTTGAGAGAGAGAAGAGGGGAAGGGGCAGAGAGATGGGGAGACACAGAATCCAAAGTGAGCTCCAGGCTCAGAGCTGTCAGCACAGAGCTCGATGCGGGGCCCGAACCCACGACCCAAGAGATCGTGACCTGAGCTGAAGTTGGACGCTTAACTGAATGAGCCACCCAGGCAGCCCGGGATCTATTTTTTAAGTAAATTATTTGCAAACGTCAGTATTTTTACCATTAGTAGTAAAAACCAACTTGCCACGCACCTTGCAATTGATCCCGACACACAACGGGCCACAACAACTGCCCTATTTTGTTAGCATCTTTAATTTAAACATGCATAAATACACAAGCCCAATAAGAAGTCACCAGAACCAGAACACTTCTCAGTTGGACAAGATGAAACCATTTGAACTAATAGGCCAGCAGGCCACCTTGCCTTTGATAAAGGTGGTTTGCAGAATTTTCCAATGAACACCCACACCTCTGCCAACTCACACACTGTGCCCTCTCCCCACGCCTGCGAAGGGCTATGTAGCCTATAAATTGAGCCCAAGGCAAAAGGAAGTGAGGTGGATGGGACTCTGCGGGGAAAAAAAATAATAATAATGTGATGGTTAGTCTCCTCTGGGCCTTCTCAGGTTACTGTAATAGTTTTGGTCCTCAAATACTAGTGATTCTCTTTTCTGAAGCAGCAGAATTACAGGTAATTGCTTTTGGGAAAAGCCAAATAGCGGATGGCTTCTCCTCTGACCAGATTTATTTTAATTCTCAATAAACAGAATAATCGCATCTTTTGCTGTGCTCTCCAGGTCATTAGGGAGGCTCAGACTGTGACCATGCCTAGGCACGGGACCTGCAACCAAATGCAGTAAACTACATTTGATGGATAATTATCCTCTGTTATTGTTCAGCTGCAGAGGAAATGGCCCATAAGCTATTGAGTCTTCCTTTGGCACCTGCCGCCCAGAGCCATGTTGAAGGGGAACAGCACAACACAGAGAGATCTGACTGGCCCTGGGCCACGCGGGGACGGAGGGCTTTCTCTCTGAGAGCCCCTATTCTTCTCCCCTTCTGCAATACAAGGGCAGTGGTTCTTTGTGGCAGGGGGAAGGAGGGGCCCGACCTTCCCAAGGAATAAAGCAGGGGCAGCATGACTCAGTGGTTGGAAGAATCAATCCCGATGCATGAGAAACATGCTCTGGGTAGCACCCCGTGGTGGCTTGCTGTGTCCCTCCCTTCTCTTGTTTTGATCCTCCTTATGGTTCAACCCCACCTTTCTTTGAGGGGGTGACCCAATCCCATCTGAACCTATCCTTCCAACTCCCTAGGCCTCTGCAGCAAGACTCCCGGGCACTGACCCACCTCTGCTTATGGACTGTGAACCTTGAGAAGGTGAAGAAAGAATGCTGATTAGGCACCTACTGTATGCCTGGCACAGTACTAAGTATTTTAGATACTGTCCCATTCCGTTTTCACAATAATCCTATGAAGAAGGCACCCCTCTTTGTCCTTGCTGTATTTGAGAAAACTAAGGCCCAGAAAGGTTAAGCAGTTCATCCAAGGACAAGCAATAAGTAGGAGAACCAAGATTGAAACCTGGGTCTATGTGACCTCAAAGCCTTCACATGTTCCCCTCAGTCATCCATGCGAGTGTTAGCTAGATGCATTTAGGTTTCTTTTCTAACCTTCTGCCCTTTCCTGACCTGACTCCACTGACATAACCCCAGTCCTGTCTCCCCTCCCCCCACCTCCCATCCACTTATGGCCTGAGGTTCTGACTGCCCAGGCCTAATCTAAAGTTGAGATGCAGCCATTAACCTCAGCACCCCACTCCTTCCCAGCCCAGCCCAGCTCTCCTACTGGAGCCCAGGACTTGGACCTGGGCTCCTCCTTCTAAGGTGGGAATCAGACTGATAAGGTTGTCATGTGGGAAAACAGCCTTGGCCCAGCCTCATGTGGGAGACTAACCATGAAAGTGTCATGTGTGAGGAAGTCCCAGGGCTCCCAATGTGCCAGCCACCCTGACGGAGAACAGCAGTCATTCAGTTGAGGACAGGCATGTCAGCTTTCAACACAACCTCCTAATTGTCTGTCCTTATTTGACCCAGTCGGAGAGAGATATGGACATTGCATCAGACGCTGTCCTTTTATAGCTATTGAGAATCTTGCTCCAGGCCTCAGTCTACTCATCTGACAAATGGGGCCACACCACCCAGGAGCTCTGCTATTGGGAAGCCTGGGAGGGTTGGCTGTGGAACAAATGCCCAGGAAGTAAAAACCAAGGGACTGATAAACTATTCAAATGAGCAAAATGACCAAGCCTGCCAGCTCCTTCCTCTTCGAATTCAAGCAAGCACCATCCAGCTGGTTAGGCTCTTTTCTGGTTTCCAGGAGACAGCCAGCACTTTGGGGTCTTGCATTTTGCATTTCACAGCTAGTCAACCCCTGATGGGGAGAATGACCCTCAGTTGTCCCTTATCAAGGACAAGCTGTCAGGGTAATTTAGAGCTCAAGCAGGAGAAGCACACTTGAGGGGGTCTCTGGAGCATGCAGTGGGGAAGGCTGGAGATTCCGGCGAAGGCCACAGGCAAGCAGCTGGTGATGGATGGAGGAGTGGGAGCTGGGCTTGGGAATGCCATTCATCTCCATGCACAATGTGATCCCATAGATCGGGAGCTCCCTTGGGACCAAGCTAGGAGTGAAGGATTGGTTTTTATCTACCTACAGAGTGGCAGGTGCCATCATCTGCCATGGGCAGAGGGGGGAAGCCCATCTCCTGTAGGTGTGTGCCATGTGTCACCCCTCAGAGAAAGATTGTCACCTCTATAGGAAACGAACAATGAGGGCAAGTTCAAGGTCAGACTGGTAGTCTTTCTTGCCTCAAGAACCTGTGTTGAGGCCAGGGCAAAAGATGTAGGGGAGCAGAAAATCTCAGGCCTGCTGTCTCTGCTTCGACACAACAGGCCCTCCTGTATTTGTCCCATGCCCTAGCCTTCACACGATACCTGGCTTCACTATGGGATCCTGGCGTTCCTTATGTTCCAACTTGCTACTATACGCAGTTGTATTCCCATGAGACGTTGGTGTGCCTGACTTGGACCAATGTGTTCTTCCCCTGAAATCTGATCGTGGACATCTTTTCAACAATAATTTAAAAAATGACATGAATATAATTTCCTCAATTAAAAACAAATTCCCCTGAAACCATCGGGGCCTCCTGCTTCCTTTCAAAACCAGAATCTGGAAAAGATGATGACCAATTTAGCAGCAATTATATGTTTATTATATTCATTTTAGTTTAACATATCATATTTCATGGTTTTCTTCAAAGAAGAACCATCACTTCTAGCTGCTCTGATACCTGAACATATTTAAAAAGTTGTTGCTTGTGGTACGTGAGAAGCCAGCTCTGGAGTAAGCTGCTATGAAGAGAAATTTCCAGGAGGGCAGGGATAGATTCCTGAATATCATGGCAGCCACCACCTTTTCTGACATTTCTGCTTTTTCTGGAGATTCAGGCCAGCATTTTGCTTTTGAAGATGCCAAGCTATATAATTTGTACATCGGGCTAATGTAGCCTAGAGCCTTTTATGGTAACCTTTAGAAGGCTACAAGCAGAAAGGGTTAGCATAGAAAATGATTAGCAGAAACACTCAAAACAATTAGCTAGACTCTGGTGGATAGTACTAGAAACAAAGTCTACATGCAAATGACTGAGTGTTCAAATATTTTCCTGTCAGCATTGAATGGGTTGTGGGTTACAGGTTGAATTGTATCTCCCCACCCCCAGATCCATACATGAAAGTCCTGACACCACCACCCACGCCCCCCCAACCCACCGGGACCTCAACATGTAACCTTATTTGGAAATAGAGTCTTTGCAGATATAATTCGTTAAGATGCGGTCATACAGGAATAGCACGGGCCCTAATCCAGTATGACTGGTGTCCTTATAAAATGGGGAAATTTGGACACAGAGGGACTCACGCAGGGAGAATGCCACCTGAAGAGTGGTGTTAGGCTGCCACAAGCCAAGGAGCTACCAGAAACTGAGAGGGAGGCCTGGAACGGATGCTTCCCTAGGCCTTCAGAAGGAGTATGGCCTTGCCCACACCTTGATCTCAGACGTCCAGCCTCCAGAACTGTGAGACAATAAAGCTGTCTTGTTTGAGCCACTCAGCGTGTGGTACTCTGTTACTGAGGCTCTAGCAAACTCGTGCACCAACTATCATATCCCTTGCAGAGGAAGGGGCTCTGGGATGATGCTGAACTGCTTCCATTTGCCTGTATAGTTTACTCCATTCCTCCCTCCGCTGTTAAAACGAAGATCCCATTAACCATAGTACTGGGAACCACTGCTCCCTGAAGTTACATCAGTGGAGAATAACCTTTGGCAGGCGGAGAGGCTGGAAGTTAGCTGTGATCAGAAGACTTAGGGTCATTTCTTATTTCATTTTTTAAAAAATATCCTAAGTAAGTCATACTTAATTCCTAATTCCAATTCTTGATTTGACATTAAAGGTTTGCACTGGCTCAGCAGAACATGGAGTTATCTGTTAACTTGCAATCATGTTAAATTCATAAATCTAATTTGGCTCTGGCATTCAGCCAAGAGCAAACGTGAGAGATTAACATTTTTGGATGATTGGGACTGAAAATGGAAATTATTCTGTTATTGTTTTTTTTTTAATTGGTCTATCTAGTATGATTTCTAGAGGCCACACACAGATCTCTTGACTATGGGAGAACAGGAAATAAGAAAGAGGAGCTCACCCCCTGCCAGCAGCTTGGTTACAAAAATTCAGTTACGGAAGATGTCCCAAAGTAATCATGTGTCAATATGGCTTTCTGCTTATGGAATCATGGAGTTCTACAGAGGTCACCTTGTGTAAGTGCCACCTTTTATAGATGAGAAAGTAAGAGTCAGAAGGTTAATGCAGGTTAAATCATTTGCTGAGGCTCCACCATGTTTCAGCCACTGGGAGAGTCCTAGGGTGTTCTCATGGATCCCATCTCCTGCTCCTAAGGGTCATTGGTCTAATAGGGGACAGAGGACAGAGATGGGCACATGTACAGGAAACTGGAGCAGCACAGAAGAGAGGCTTTGGGGCCTTTGGAATGGTGAGCACAGATGGTTTTCTTGAGGGGAGACACTTCAGCTGAACTTGGGAACGTGACAAGAGTTGCCCGGGTGAAGGTCAAGTGTTTCGGAAAGTAGGGGCTGCATGAGTGATAACCTGGAAGCTGAGGCAGTCCAGTCCTCCAGCAATGTAGGGCCCCAGCCGTTGTTCCAAAGAACTCAGGCATCGCTGGAAAGTGGTGGGAAAGCCTTGCAATACTTTGGGAAGGGCCTGGCTGACCTGTGTGTGTGTTCACATAGCTCTGTCTGGTAGAAAGGGGGAGGCTGGTTTGGAGAGAACTGGTTGGGGAGAATCATGCCAACAGCACAGGTGAGGATTGAAGGTGACCAGGACAGGGCACTGGGGTCCTGGAGACAAGGAGTCAGATCCAGACATACTGGGGACAGATTGGACTTGGACATCAGTAGGCTGCCTCTTGAGGGAGATGGAGGTGATGAGAAGGGCCACAAGTTTCCTAGTTTGGGGCCAGATTGGATGGTTGCAAGTGATAGAAACCCAGCTGAAACTATCCTTCTCCCTGGGACATCCAGGGGCCCCAGTGGCATCAGGGACTTGGGGACATGTGTGACATGCTTCTCCTGTGTTCCCTCTCCTCTGTCTCATCTCAGCATCTATGTTGACCTCATCCCTGCCCTCTGTAGCTGGTGTGAGGGCACCCCCCAGCTGTGAGTAGTGCTAGGCTTATACTCTCCCAGTGCAGAGAGTGTCTATACATATGATCTCAGGGAGGCCCTTGATTTCCCATTTCCAGGAACATGCCCCTCTCTGGGCCCATGGCCATGGCTGGGGGTTGGGTTCTAGGACTGACAGGTCACAAGACCATAGGGAGAGAGGGAGAGAGAGAGGGAGAGGGAGAGGGAGAGGGAGAGGGAGAGGGAGAGAGATTCTCCCAGAAGGGAGGTGGAAACTGGTATGCCATGACAAAGTCAAGGAAGGCTGATGAGCAGGAAGAACATGGTAGACCTTCCCCTTTGTGATGCCATTAGCCAACAGAGAGAGGCAGGTGGGAGAGGCCAGTCCTGGGCTCGAGAAAGAATTCAGTCTGAAGAGCCTGGGTCTGTGGGCAGTGAAATATCCAGTGAGCGGTTGGACACATGGAAGTCTGAGGCAGTGGGGAGAGGTGCTAGCTAGAGCTGGAGCCAACAGGAAGCAGACAAAGCAGGCTTTGGACTCCCAAGTCTTCAACTTACTAGCTGTGTGACCTAGGGCAAGTGTCTTAACCTCTCTGCCCTCAGTTTCCTCATCAGTAAAAATGGGGTTTAGAGCTGCACTCACCTTAAAGCATTATTGTGGCGATGGCACAATGCAGCTCACCGTAGGCGGTTGGAATGGAGCCAGACGCGAGATGAACCCTGTAGACGTGTGAGCGGGTGTGATGGAAGAGATCCGTCCAGCAACTCTGTCCATGGAAGCCAGGGAAGTAGAGTGTGCAAGCAGAAGGGAGGGTCAAAGTGCCAGATGCAGCAGAGACTTTAGAGCCCTTGCTAAAGCGTGGGCAATTGGGGAAGTCGTCTTAAATACAAGGTCAGACAGGGGTGCCTGGGTGGCTCAGTCAGTTAAGCATCCGACTTCGGCTCAGGTCATGATCTCGTGGTCTGTGAGTTCAAGCCCCGCATCGGGCTCTGTGCTGACAGCTCAGAGCCTGGATGGAGCCTGCTTCCGATTCTGTGTCTCCCTCTCTCTCTGCCCCTCTCCTGTTCATGCTCTGTCTCTCCCTGTCTCAAAAATAAATAAATGTTAAAAAAAAAAAACACAAGGTCAGACAGAAAAGCTACTATATATTGAGAAGGGGAAAACACATCCAAACAAATGACGCATTTAAGGTAAACTACCAAGTGCCACAGCCAGAAGGGGCCCTGCGGACGTGGCCCAGAGCCCAGGTCCCATCAGCGCAGCCCCAAATGTGCCACAGTAGGTGGGGATAAGGCCCATGGGTTCCCGAGACCTGTGCGGAAAGAAGTTTCACACGTGGCTCCCAGCAGGAGACTGCGTGCACCAGCTCTTGCCTTGGCAACATAGTCCTCCCTCTTAAGGGGAAGGGGAAGTCTTTGGATGCTTCCTCCAGTGGAGACAGACACTGGGGGGCCTGGGAACAAAAGTATCAGGGGTATAAGTCGCCCTTGGTGTCTGCAGCTTACCTGGGGTTCACCCAGCTCTGTCTGGAACACATTTCCATGAACCTGTGCACTCCCAACGAGTCTTTCCAGCCTACAGAGGAGGTCCCTCCCCAGAGCCAGGGTCTCAAGTCTCCCCTCCATGTGGGTTCTGCAGGTACCGCTGCCCTTTAGCTTGAGAAGCTAATGCTTTGGACAAGGACTGGTGACCTGGCCTGGAAACGGGGACCATCATGAGAGCCACCTCCTTTCCCATGGACCTCTTCCAGCTGCCCCAGAGAGAGCTGGGGAGAAGGCCCAGGGGTGCAGGCTCTTATCACATTCCTGGCCTTGCCCTTCCATTCAGAGTAATGTTCAGGGGCAGCCCTGCTGACTGCCTTCACCTTCACCCCACTTCTGACCATCAGGGGAGGTACTTCACCAAACGGCCACCTTACCCAAACCCAGGAGTCCCCTATATTGTATGCTGTTCTTTGTTTTTGTTCTAATAACCGTAAAACAGAAGTATAAATAATAGTACACACCCCACCAGGATATTACAAAAGCTAAAATCCGGGCTCTTTTCTGAAACTCACAGAGTCCCTTCCTGCATCTCCCTTTTTAGCTCCTGTCCCTTCTCCATGTGTCATACTGCTGCTTCAGTCATTGTCTTCTTCCTGCTCCTCAGCTAGACCACGTCTTTCCCCACCTCAAGGTTTTTGCATCTGCTGTTCCCTCTGACTGAAATGCTGTTACCTCTGCCTTCACCCACCTTGGTCCTTCTCAGCGTAAAGGGTCTTCTCAGCCTTCTAGGGTCTCTCCATCTCATGGAGGCCCTGCCCCCATTCCCTGCTCCACACTGATCTGTCTGGAATCCTGTTGGTTGCCTTCTGTTGGTTTTTGTCATTATTGTCTGTGTCTCTAGCAAGAAGACTCTCCATGAGAACTGGGCCATGACTCTGTTCACCGCTGCATCCCAGGGATCACAGAGCCTAATGCCAACTAGGCCATCAAGAAATCTGTGCTGAGGGGCGCCTGGGTGGCTCAGTCAGTTAAGCATCCAACTTCGGCTCAGGTCATGATCTCACAGTTTGTGAGTTCCAGTCCCGTGTCTGGCTCTGTGCTGACAGCTCAGAGCCCGGAGACTCCTTCGGATTCTGTTTTCTCTCTCTGCCCTTCCCTCTCTCACACTCTGTCTCTCTCTCTCTCTCAAAAATAAATATTAAAAAAAAGAGAAATCTGTGCTGAATTAATGCATGGAATCATTAATTAATGAAAAAAATGAGATAATGGCCATGGCCAGCCCTTGGGATGCTAAAGGTAGTTAATTAATTGTACTTCCTTCCCTTCCTTTCTGTTCAAAAGTGGATCGGCATGTTCAGTTTGATCACCTGTTGGGAAAGAAAAGGGCCAGGGCCAGTCAGGAGAAATACTGGGGCAGGGTCCAGGGGGTCCTTGCTAGTGACAGACTTATTTCCTATTCCAGCTGTACACAGGAAATAATCCAAGGTCACATGCGGCTAAAGTATGTAGGGTTTGTTTCTGGACTAATTTGTTTGAGATATTTCTAGGAAGACTGATTGTAGAGGTACAACTCACCAGAGGTAATATGTGTCTGACCTTTGAACATACATTCTCGCTCAAACACGACCACATTAAACCCAGAGCCAGCTTGGATGTAGACAAAAAGCACGGAGCTGAGGGGCTGGCCAGTCCTGCCTCTATCCAGCCATGAGACTCAGAACAAATTACCTTCTCTCTCAAGGCCTCAGTTTCCCCACCTGCTAAATGCAGAGATACTTGTTTGCCCCAACCATCTCCCAAAGAGACTATGAATCATAAGGGGGGGCATCAGAGCAGCCCCTGGGGTGCCCACTGGCCCTGTGCTTTCTTAGATGTGGGCACTCAGTTGTGAGAATCTCTGTGGGACCCGCTGGATGCAGTTGTCCCCATGTGCTAGTATAGATCTCTCTAGACAAGGCTACATCCCTCATGCAGCCTCCAGGAAGCGTACGCTCTGGATAGGACAATTCTGATTGAAAATTGGCCTCTTTTTGAAAAGGAAATGCAAATAAGCTTAGAGAGTGTGGTACAGTGATATGCTGTGGATGGGGTATCAGGAACTGCAGTAAAGTCCCACTCACCCTCTTTGGGCCAGTCCCAATCCCTTCCTCCTTCTGAGCTGTGACACCTTTACCTCTACTGTGTGTGTGTGTGTGTGTGTGTGTGTGTGTGCGCGCGCGCGCGTGCGCGTGTGTGTTGGGATTAAACAGGCACCATGGTTCGTAACTTGGAGATCTTAATAAAAACTCTTCCCCATCCCCAGAGAATAGATATAAACCCAAACAAGTGAAACGAAGATGCCCTGAAACTCATCCATGCACCCCAGTCAAGAGCCCTAGATAGGAAGGTCTTTAAGGGACATCCAAAATCTGAGCTTGTGCTTTTTTAGCACAAACTCAGGTAGAGCTAGCCACAGGGCTCCCACTGAGCTCAAGGGCAGGGATGCCCCTTGGGAATTCTAGGTGCCCAAAGCTGGCCTGCAGAGAGATATGCTGGGCTAAAGGAAGATCTCATGGGGAAAGAGTATGACCGATCTGATGAAAAGGGGATTAAGACTGAAGGGAGACTCAGACCCTTCTAAAGAGGCCAGACCTGCTTCTGTGCTCTTTCTGTTACACCGTATTGGGTCAGCAGAGGGCAGAAGAGAGCAACCTTGCTCTTCCAGGCTTGCCAGGGAAAGCACTAGTCCAGCCGAAGGCATCATCCATCCATTCACCAGCTTTCTTAAAAATTTATTTCTTAATTTACAGGTTGTTCAAACTTGGACAAGTCACTTGATCTTTCTGAGCCTTAGTTCCTGCACTTATGCAACGAAGAGAATAGTATTTGCCTCATAGGGATACAGGTTTAAAGGACATAACACATATATTTAGCAGTTTCTGGCATAGAGCAAGTACTAAAAAACAGTAGCTATTACTATTACCATTATTTATTGACTCACACAATAGTTCCTTCATTCACTCAATCATTTTAATGCACCATGCATTCATCTAGTATCTATTATGTAAAAAATACTGCCCTGGGTGGTAGGCGGGTGGGGTGAGTCTCCAACATGACTCAGATGTGCTCTCCCAAGATGGGGAGAGCACACACTGCCAAGTAACTGCGATCCACTGTGGGGAAACTTGAGGGGGGTTCCTGCTGGTGGAAGACACAAAGGGCATGTTCTTGGAAGGCTGAGCCTTTGAAATAAATAGCTTCTTGAAAACACAGATGCACGGACCTCAGCCCAGACCCACAGAATCCCCGGCTCCAAGGATGGAGCTGGCTCGTCTGGATCTTCGCAAAGCTCCAAAGGCGATTCTGATAATAAGCTAGGTTCAGGGAAGCACTTGGTTGGCTGTTGAAATAAACATAGGATCTAATTCCCTGAAGATGAGGGCCACCGGGGAACCTGCTCTTTCCTGGGGAGGGCTTACCATCACTGTGGGTGCCATGGGCTGCATAGGTATCATAGAAGCTCGAAATGAAAGGGGCATGGGTCTTCATCCCCATTGTAGGAACCTTTTCCACCACCCCCATGACATGTGGTCCTGGAGCCTTTGCTTGAATATCACTCCTCTTGGAGCCACAGTTTCTTATCTTTTCAAAAGGGGACTATCAGATGATCTTCAGGTGCCTTTCAGCCCTGATGTCATACGACTTTTATGTGGACATTGCTGCTCTGTAAGGGAGCCTGTTAGGTAAGGCGGCGTGCACTTCAAGAGAGATCTAGTCCATGCCTTCTATAGGGCCCTGTTCCCCACAGAAAAAAAAGAGTCCAGGCCCTTTCCTCTGGGGCCTTGGGCTCCTCTTGGATGCCAGCCCTGCTTTCTTTGTCCTCTGTCTCATTTCCTTGATGCTTTAGTCCAAATGAAGGAATGACCCTGCCTACTCTTCCCCAGTGTCCTTCACATCCTCGTCCTTCTCTACGTCATCTACCAGCCTGAAATTCTCTTCATCCCTTCAACTTTCTCTCCTTCTGCACCTGAAGCTGAGCTTCCCAAACCCTACAGGATTTTGTTCAAATGCTGCTTCTCCTGGGAGCTGTTCCCCGATTTCTCCCAAATCAAGTGACTTATCTTTTCTGGGCCATTCCATGCCAAACTTGGCATCATTATCACGGTTACTGCCATCAACTAACGTTTACAGAGCACTCGCTGTGTGCGTGTTTTATTTTATTGACCCCTTTCATGAGACTATGATATTGATACCATAGCCATCTGCATTTTATAGGTGAAGAAACTAGATCCAGGCTGGTTGAATACCTTGCCCCCGGAAACTCTGCTGTATATTCCAGTAGCTTCTGTAGGCATCCACCTCAGTGCTCAACTGGAGACTCCCCCTGGCAATCCCAAATTCCACCACTTGTATTTCTCAGGCTCTATAAGGAGAACTTGAAAACTTGTATGAAAAGATGCGGCATCTCTTGGAAGATAGTGGCGGGACAAGAAGGGTAGGTAGAGAGTAAACACTAAGTCTTGGGACATTTAAAAATCAGAAAAATCACGAAGAAACAAAAAGTTCGGGTCTGCTTCACCCTAGTCCAAGGCAGTGAATTCTGTGTCTGTGCCTAGCAGGCTGAGGACCCCCATAGAAGGCTCTGGGTTCAGACTCAGACCTTGCACAGCATCCCAGGAAATGTTTAGGTGATGCAATTTATTAAAGTGAAGACTTCAAAAAAAAAAAAAAAGTCGAGGGTGGAAAATAAAATAACAACCACAGCACAAGCAAAATCCAGTTTTTAATTTGGCTCTTGCACTTGGTGGGAAAGGTGGGCATAGTGTGTGTGTGTGGGGGGTGGGGTAGGGGTAGAGTGGAAGAAACCTCTTTTAGGAGGCTGTGAAAGAACAGACACACACTCCCTCCCTTCCTGCATGGCTGTTTTTAATTCAAGAAGCTGCTCAGAGGGGAAATGCTGCCTGTCCGTAATTGTCCCAGTGGCAGCCAGCATTAATGGAGTGTGCAAAACTGGCCCTTTGGGATAAGGTATTTGAAAAATGGCTGGCAAGGGTTAAGAACCAGGAGGTTTATTTTTCATTTGTGCTGCAACAGGTTCCACATCCTTCTTTTTGTTCTGGGAAATTTTTTTCTTGGCTTTTCAAACCTCCAAATGAATAGGGGGAAAAAAGTGAACTGAAGTGGTTCCAATTTGCAACAAGTGTGCAATTTCAATTGATTTAAAGTGGGGAGCAACACGGGAATGATCACAGAAAGAGATTGGAATTAGTCAGTAAATAAGGTTCAAGATCCCAAGACTGACTTCTCTTTCATTAGCTTTAAGGGGTGAGAATAAAAAGATAGGTGGGTCCATCTCTCAGGTTTCTAATAAAAGCATGACATAGTGTGTCCCGTGGCTCAGGACCCAGACCAAGTCATGGGAGGCACCAAGATCTAATCAGGGATTTCCTCCCCCCAGCAGCCATGGTTGACTTGCAGAGATATATGTACAATTATATGTACATATGTACATTATACATGTACATATATGTACATATGTACATTATATGTACAATATGTTACAATTAATGTAACCTTCCCAAGGGCTTTGGCTCTTCCCAGCTGGATGTTCTCACATCTGAGAAACCTGAATCTTGTGTTTCAGTGATCCAGAGCCTTACCAAATGTTGCCCAACTAGTACATCAAAATAATCCCCCTCTCCATCCTCTGTCCTCACCTTTCCCATACTTCAACCCATTCTGGCTCTCAGCCATAAATAAATGCTTTCATTGCTTCAGTCTCTAGTGTTGGACAGCTTACCATCCAGCGGAATTTGGTCATGGGGGTGGTGCAGAGTTAATGCCAATGAAGTGCTCAGAACTGATCCTGGCACACAGTACACCCTCAATAAATGTTAATCTTTACTATTTTAGCTGTTACTTTCCTGATTTTACCCACCAGGTGATAAATGTTAAGGTGTGTGGTGCGCAATGCTGTGTATTGTGTTGGGGAGGAGGAACGGTTGGCACAGTGTGCCATGTTGGAACTGAAAAGGGAGGTCAAGGAAGGCTTGGGATATGAACTAACATGACATGCATTTGGAACAGGAAGTTGCAGCATTTATATTATAAAGAGTAAGGTATGTCCATGGAGTAATTGATGAAGGAGCTATAGATACAGACAATAGGCAAGGCATCCTTGTGGAATTTGGATTTTTGTCCCATAGGTTCTTAAACCTTCCCATACGTTCTTAAGAGCAGACATAAAGGAACAAGTAATCTGAGGGATCTAGGGACAAAACCCAGAGAAGCTTTTTTTCCAGGATTGGTGTTTTGAGGGTGTCTTATATTTTATCTTTAAAACCTGTTCTAAATTTGCGTACTGCTCCACAATAGAATCCAATATAAAAATAAGAATGATGGAACCCTAGGAAGTTGTTCCATGTTTACCTGGGGGTCTTTCCTGTCACACACACCTGGACCCTGTCCACTCAGTAGGAGAAAAACTCCTGCAGGTGATGGGTGGAAATGTGGGGGAGGGCTTTAAGAGGAAGAGAGGCATGTTTTAAGTTCATGTTTCAGAAAAATGGGTTGGTGGGATACAGGGAGGAAGTCAGGTGGCTGGGACACTAGTCCAGAAATAGCTGCAGCAGCTCATTGCCTAGTCGAAGGAGCTGCCAGGGCATGGAGCTTGGAAGAGTGCTGCCTGTGGCAAGTTCCCATGTCCCAGGAGGCTTCTTCACCACTGAGAAGAGTTGCCATGTTTTGTACTTGTTTGCAACTCTCATTTTTGCTTCTTTGATTCCTTAAAGTTCTTAGTCTTGAATATTCAACATTCCCATGCAATATTACTCATTCACGCTTGAAAAGTGTCTCTGTATTAGACGACCCTTAGCATGGCTGGAAGAGGCAGGGTCATTCAGAAGCCCTGAGAGATCTCTTGTATCTTGGTCTTCAGTTCATACTGGTCATGGCTGATTTGCTTACTGCCTAAGGCTACCAGCCTCTGCTTTGTTCAAGTTTGGGCTCTGTGGTTGGTGCCAAGGTGAGTGTCCTTGTACCCTACATCCAGCCTTCCTCTGCACAATGCCCTAGGCATTACATGGACCCTCAGTTCTCATGGAACTTACCACTCGCATCCCCTCAGTGTCACTCAGAAAGGGCCCTTCAGTGTAGCCCACCTCCACCTCTCCCCGCTCTCTGAGCCTGTCTCCTTTTCATACCACCTCCATCTTCTCTTTAGTCTTCCCCCAGATAAACTTCTTTTAAAGGCATAAGTGTCCATGTTACTACGTGTTCCTCTCTGAACTGGGTGCAGAGAATTTAACAAAGGATGATCAGTGTTATAGCCAGGGAGATGCTAAATAGATTATAAAACTGGTAGTGATCAATTATCATCATACTGAAGGTGGAGGAAGTGAGGAGATTCCTTCCATGTCCATCCATCCATCCATCCATCCTTCCATCCATCCATATACCTATCTCTCCATGTAAGTATACACACACACTTAGTTCATATACCTGTACACACACTTATGAGTACTTACTTTTGGTGTTTGCTGACTTGGTCTTTGTTTATGTGGAAGTGAGCACAAGTAGATGCCACTGTGGTCGTATGTCACCCCTTTTATTTAGCATTTTTACATGTTACAGAGAGATGTTATGTTTTATTCCAATTAAGTGATATACCTGAGGAGATTTCTGGGGTGGCTGAACCTTTGGGCAGACATCCAGTTTTCCAAACTCATGGATGTGAAACTTGGTCACTTACCCAAGAATGACCATCTGGGGGGCAGGCTTCCACAACCAGATCCAAAAAAGATGGATCAAACAACCTAACTTCTGATATCACCATTTCTTCAGAGTAGAGGTTGTTGGGTCCAATTACCCAGGCTGCCTCCTTCTGGTGCTGTTTGTTGGAAAGACCAGATACTGTTCAGAAGCCTGCTGGTGAGCATAGATTTAAGGAAGAAAACTTCAGTGTTGCCAAGAAGCCTTCTGTTAAAACGTTTGAAGGGTGTGAGGAATTTATCTTTGCATCCAATTCATCACCAAGCACAATCCTGGCTCAACAGAGCCAATAATAATGGGCATTACTGAATACCAGACTATGTTTCAAACTCTTGGCATGTATGGACTCATCTAATCCTCACCACCACCCGAGAAGGTAGATGCTGTTAATTATCCCCATTTAAAACATAAGGGAATTGAGGCTATGGCTGGCAGAGTAATAGCCTCCCAAAGATGTTGATGACCTAACCCCTGAAGCCTGTGAATACATTACCTCATATGGCAAAAGGGATTTTGCAGATGTGATTAAGGTTAAGGGTCTTGAGATGGGAAGATGCTCCTGGATTAGGCAGGTGGGTATCATCTACTCATATGAGTCCTTAACATTGGAGAACTGTGATTTCTAGCTGTAGAGAACCAGGCAGAAGGCAGCATGAGAAGGACTTTGCCTGACTGCTGACTTTGAAGATGGAGGGAGGGGTCATGATCCAAGGAATGTAGGTAGCCTTGAGACGCCAGAGAAAGCAAGGAAATGGATTCTCCCCTAGAGCTTCCAGAAGGAACACAGCCCTGCTGACATCTGAATTTCAGCCCAGTGAGACCTATATCAGATTTCTAACCTACAGAACTGGAAGAGAATAAATTTGGGTTGTTTAAAGCTACTATATTTGTGGAAATTGGTTACTGTAGTGATAAAGAACTAGTACAGATTTTCAGAAAAGTTAAGTAACACAGGCAATAAGTAATAGAGCCAGAGTTAAAACCCAAGCAGTCTGGTCTCAAAACTCATGCCCTTGACTGCTCTGTGACATGGCCAATTTTACTGCCATTATCCACTGAAAGAGTAAATGAATAAGAAAAAGAAGGAAGAATGAAAGAATATGAGAGAAAGGAAGAAAACAAGGGCAGAAAGAAAAATTTTTGTGTGAGTTTTGAGCCTTGTGTTCTATCCATTTCTATTATGAGGATATTTCTGCTTACTTAACAATAACCATAGAGCTAGCTCACTCTCTCCTCCACTGCCCCCTCCATAGTGCTGGAAGCACCTAACAGTGCACTTTCTAGAACTCATGCCAAGAACACCTTTGTCTGGGCATCTCTTTGATCAGGGTATGGTAGGATTTCCAAGATGCCAGGGTGCACACAAACACATTGCTTTACATTCAGATTGGTGGCTTTTGGCTGAGATTTAGAAAATGTCCTTATCTCATTTGTGTCTGTAGACATGCCATCCCTCCCACTTTATGCTGATTTCACCTCCTGTCTAGGTCCTCTAAACAACCTGTTTGGGCCACAACTGGAGTTACCAGATTTAGCAAATAGAAACCAGAATACTCAGGAAAAACTGCATCTCAGATAAACATCAAATAATTTTTTAGTATACTTGTGCCTGAAATGTTGCATGGGATATTTTTATATTAAAAATTATTATTTGTTTATATGAAATTCAAACTTAACTAGGTATCCCGTATTTTATTGGCAACTCTACCAATGGCACACAAGTAGGGAAACTATTCTGGGGCAGGAGACTGTTATAGCCCCCTTGAACCATCCTGGGGAGATTTCTCCATTCCAGGCCAGAATGGAGACAGGGCCTTTCTGCTCTGCATGGTTGTTCTAAACCAGTGCACCAGTCCCAGGAAGTGGGTGGGAGCAGCTAAGGGAGGATGGGGTAGAGGAGATGGGCTGGGATGGATAAGGAATAATGACCCAGAAGATGCTGTCCAGTCACCTTCGGCTTTCCAGATGATTCCTCCAGTGGGTCTAGAAATGGGGTGGTCATGTTGGCCAGGGGAAGAATCACCATTTGGGGCTTTTGGGTCTCTTGGCTGTCACATTAGTTTGTCTATGGAGTCTAGACTCCATAGAGTCTAGGCAACCTGAGTTTTGGTTGCATGTCAGCTATACTATTACCCCTAACCCCATAATACCCTCTATCACCCAATCACTCAGAATCCCCTCAACCAGCCCAATTCTTAATCTTGTCTCTTACTTTTACTTTTCTGCTAGCCATTGTATTGGTTTTTGGGAATTCAGTCTTCGATCAATCCATCAATCAACTGATAAACAAGAAGTAGTTATTGAGTGCCTACTGTGTTAGGCTATTGCCTAAAATAAGAATATGTTAGCCCCAGTAGTAAAGACAAATATCAGTCCAAGAGGAGCTTATGGCCAAACGAAAAAAATAAGATATCATTATATTGGGGAAAATGAGCAAATGCCAAGATGGTTCTGTCATTAATGAAACATCCATTAGACATCCATCACCATGTTGGGTACTAGAGACATGGAAAACAAAGCGGGGTATTCACTTGCCTGAGGAGATCCAGAAATAAAGAGTTGCTGGAATGAACAGAGAAGAGGTCCCTAACCCAGCCTGGAGAGTTGGAGAAAGTTTTGTTGAGGTGGTGAATCCTGAACAGAGAAGTCAATTAGATAAATGAAGGTCGTAGGGTTGGTTGAAGGTATGGTGGAAAGGATGTTTCAGGCAGAAGAAAGCATATGTGTTGTGAAAACTGCAGGTTTCCAAGGCAACTAGAATGGAGATGGGCTAGATGTGGCTGGGGAGGACCTAACCATGGATTCAGATGTCTGATTCTAAAGGAGAAGGTGAGATCCTTGCTGAGTGGTGTAGTCAGAAAGGAGTATGACCTGAGCTGGAAAGGTTTGTCACAATGGAATTTCAGTGCCCCTTGAGCTGAGGGAGCTGGCAGAGTCAATGTTATTAGACAGACCCACTGGGTTGGGCACGGGTGTGTGGGTAGACCCATTGTGGATCACGGGAGGATCCAGCGGCCACTGATATGTGACCAGTTGATTTCAGGAATGTCCTGCAGGAAGTAGATATCTTCAGAGCTGGGCAGAGCATGGTAACATGAGTGGTATGGAGGGGATATTAAACTTGTCAAGCCACTCACTGTCCTGAGAATACCATACAAGTTTTCTCGTTTGATTGTCATAACAAGCCGGCAAGTTACACATTGTCTGTATGGTCCATGTGAGGAAACTCAGCTTCAGAAATGTTAAATAACCTTTCTCAAGGTCATTTTGGGAGAGCTGGATTTGTACCAAGGTCTTTCTGAGTTCAAAACCACAGAGATACCTGCCCCCACAACATCCCTTTGAGATCTTGAATATTGAATCCTGCTTCCTCCATTATTTGTGTGATTAGATGCAGAAAAATTTGTTCACCAGAATTTCTCCCAGGGAATGACCACTGAACCTGTCTGAAAAATATACTTGGATAAGCTGTTTTGGCATAGAAGGTGAGGGAAGGATTCTGAGAGCATGCTCAAGCAACAAAAGGTGGTCTCCTGATTGCTGTACCTGAGTCAAGAGTGTTGGAGGCTTTGCATTTGAACCTTGGTTTTCCTTAAAGATTGTTAATTGGTTTACCATCTGGCCTTTGTATCTCCTATGGCCTCAAGTAGAAATGCCAGCTTTGAAGAACCTGAATCCCAACCCTAAACACTTGGACAATGCCAGCCTGTCCACTTATTCATTCAACACAGACATGCCACTGGTACCCAGCTGGCTACTTACTCTATAGCCAAGGGATAAGTGTTATGGTCTTTGCTCTCTGTGTCTTTACAATGTAGTGCCGTTGTCTACAGAATTTGAATCAGACACCTCCCCCATATGCGTAAAGGTATTTATGATGTAATATATTAAATAAATGATATACATGGACCACTACAATGGACTGAATGTTTGTGTGCTCCCAAAATTAATATATGGAAGTCCTAATCCTTAATTGTGATACCAAGAGGTGGGACCTTTGAGAAGTGAGGAGGTCATGAGGGTGGAGCCCTCATGATTGGATTAGTGCCCTTATAAAAAAGACACAGGCAGATGATCTCTCTCTTGGCTATATGAAAGCATAGTATGAAGGTGGCTATCTGCAAATGAGAAAGCAGATCTTACCAGGCAGCACCTTGATCTTGGATTTCCCAGCCCTCAGAACTATGAAAAGGAAATGTTTTCTGTTTAAGCTACCTAGTCTATGTTATTTTGTCATAACGGCCCCAGTTAAGACAACCACTATCCCAACAGTTTGTGAAAGTAATAAAAAATGGACAAAGAGAAACTTTAAAACAACGAGTAGATAAAATAAGCACTATTAATTTAACATTTTTATTAACAAAGCATCATGAATGATACTGGATGTGCTTACATATCTCAGATAGTCATTTTGGCAATTACAACCTTTTTGGCTGACTTTTCTTTTTGGTCCTGATTATATCAAAGTTGTCTTTAGCCAAGAATTCAGACTTCAGGTGAGCTAGCCCCAGGAGGACCATAGTATCCATCCTGTTAGCATCATTTCAGCCCATGGTTTCTTCACAGGAATCTTTTGAAGCTACTTGTCTGTTTTGTAAGGGTTGGTTCAGTTAAAACGGGATAATACATTGTAAAATTTCTCTTAGCTGGGAACACACAAACACTCCATCACAGCACGTCTGCAAGTGAAAGAAATGGGGCTTAGTACTGCCAACTCTACTGCTTGGACTTTCCCCCACCCTTCCCTAGGGCCTTATGGACCACAGGTGACTTGTGGCCAGCTGAGACTGGGCTGACTTAGGGCACTAGTGTCAACGTGGATATAAAATATGAGGAAAGGTCAGTTTACACTTTGATTATCTCCTTTTATCATCTCAACACTCCCTGGATCACCTTGTATAGTCTACTTTGGAAACTACCCATCTACAAGGTGGGACATATCAACATGAGCCAAAGAATCACACAGATGAATATCAACCATGATGTGTGCAATGAAGAAAAGTCCAGGCAGCTGAGAAAGAGGTCTTGACTTTGTCTAGATGACCAGATACTTTCCCTGCAGAAAATCAATTGAGCTGAGCTCCAAAGACAAAAAGTAGTTTCCCAGACAAAGAGTTGGAGAAGAGATGGCCAGATTAAAAAAAAAAAAAAAAAAAAAAAAAGCAAAGGCCCTGAGGTCAGAGGAAGCAGAATCCACGAGAGAAACTGCACTGAGGCTGGTGTGATGGTACACAGAAATCAAGGGGAGAGGCAATGGTATGAGATAAATGCTGATATCTCCTAGACTCTTCTGATGCATCCCAAAAAAGGTGCTGAGAAAATACCCCAGGATGAAAAGACCCTGAGAGGTTGGGAGCAGTAATGGTAAGAGGAGATTGCTCATTGGGTCCCCAGGTGAAGAGAGGTTTGGGGTGGTTGGTGGTATGGGCTCCAGGAACTCTGGGGAGGTCTGTCCTGAAACCATTGATATTCAGCTGAGGATATCCCGAAGACCAAGAGAGATTAATAATGACAGAGTGTAGTGAAGTGTGCAGGGAAGGGCTCGGGATCCATTGACAGCAATCACAGCTGCCGATAAAAACTCAAACACGCTGCCTACTGGCAAGTCTTTCCCTCATTTTAAAATTATAGTCTGTGTCCCCATGCCCCCACTGCATTGTTAAATTATACATTAGTTCCTTTGCCACATGGTACAGCTCAACTCAGCTCTGTCCAGAAGCTCCAGGCACAAGAAGACTTTCAAATGAAATATAAATTGTCTTCTAACCTGCATTTAATTAATGCCACTTTACACTTAAGATCTAAAAAGAAGAGTCTCCAAACACACTTCCTCATGCAAGCACATCCTACAAAGACTGGAGGAAGAGAAAAAGAACAAAACTACAGCTCTAATCTCCGTTACATTCAATGAGCAAAACACACTTCTTTACTCTGGGTAAACATCTTAGGAGACACTGGAAGCTGTTCCCAGAGCTCATACTGAGAAACTAATATTTACCCTGCGAAGTGTTTGTGTTTTGGGGGAGGCAGCCTTGTGCAGGCAAAAAAGCAAGGGTTTTGGAATCAGACAGACCCAGGCTTGAATCTGAGATCCCTCAGTTACCTGTTATGTGAGCCTGGAAGCTCACTGAGCTTAATCTCTCAAAATCTCTCGATTTCCTCATTTGCCAAATAGGGACAATGTGTTCACCTTGCAGGGTTATTATGAGGGTTAAATGATACAGGGAATAGAAATGGCCAATGCCTGTGATGCATTAGTGTGTGTGTGTTCCCCATCAGTGTGCACGTGTGTGCCCTCACACACATGTGAGGCAGACCTGTTTCATGACATCATCTAAGAAGTTAGCAAGCAGGCTACAGCTGGCAGGGCTTCACCCATTTACATTTCACTGCCAGCCCAGGACAAATATAAACCTTTTTGAAAAACTCCGAATTGTTTAAATGGCCAACTTTGTTGTTTTTGTGACCCACTTGCTGGTATGTGACCTCCACCAAGTCACTTAAATGCTTCTTATTATACCTTGTGTGTTCTTGGAAGTGCCCTTAAATTCTAGGAAGGAAAGAGAAAGGAAGGTAGGAAGAAAGGAGGAAGGAAGTCTGGGAAGGAGGGAAGGAAGTTGGGAAGGAGCAATGGAAAAACCAACAGTAGCAAAATAGGAAGCATTTAAAGAAAGCTTCTTCTTTATCAGGCCCTGCTCTAAATTCTGAATACATCCATTCCTTTAACCATCACATAAATGCTCTGAGGCAGGAACTACCATCATCTCCCTCTCACAGATGAGGAAACCCAGGCTCCACTGTCTCCTTCTGTGTGGCTCCAGGCAAGTTACTTAGCTTCTCAGACCCTCAGTTTCTTCCTCTTTAAGATAGGAATAGTAATAACATCCACCTTGCTAAGTGTTCTGGTGAGTATTCAATGATACAACACACACAAAAGATCCTTGCTGTGTATATCGTGCATAGTAGGGATTTCTCAAGGAAGAATTGAGCAAGGATGCCCTCATTCTTCTCTCCCAGTAGCCTTGGAAGGAAAAGGAATGCAGGGCTGAGTAGAGGGGAGAGCTTCAAAGATAGGAAAAGTGTGCTATAAAACCTGAGATGTTTGGGAGGGAAGAGGGAAGTGAAGCCTCTTCCTTG
The DNA here is from genome assembly GCF_023721935.1 of Panthera uncia. Taxonomy (NCBI): domain Eukaryota; kingdom Metazoa; phylum Chordata; class Mammalia; order Carnivora; family Felidae; genus Panthera; species Panthera uncia. The sequence continues at coordinate 38,132,086 of NC_064814.1, forward strand.
TAGGGTCCTGTGGGTCCCAGGGCAGGAACAGGTGCCAAACTAGGTCTTGCAGTGAATTTATTTCTGCCTAGCACTTGGTTTTCCACCAGAGTTCCCACAAGTGTAATGGGACAGAAAAAAGACACCAGGTTTCTATTCAGAACAATTCCAGGACTCATTTCCACAGTAAAAGCCAATGAAATAGCACGGCTGGCCTGCAAACAAGTTTTGACTTCCCAATCGTCAAAGTTTTTCCCCAAAGGAGTTTCTGTTTCTCCATGGTTGGTGGGCATAAAGCAAAGAAAAGAAATAACAATTCTAAATATTCTCTAAAGAGCCCCTTGCCCTAAGCTTGAGGTCCTGGAGGAAGGACACTATGCCAGGAAGCAGACAGGGAAACTGAAGCCCAGAGTCATTTGTTATCTTGCCTGAGGCCATACCACTTGACATGCAGGGGAAGGTGGATCCATTTGGCTACACAGCTTCAGGGTGTTCTGTTCCTATTTAGTCTACAAAAGTGGTGGCACTTGGAACTGCCCCAGTGGGGCAGCCCTGAGTGAGGCTATCAAACTTGGATCTAGGTATTTTACTTCTCATCTCACACTCCTTCCATGCTGCAGGAACATCTCACAGAGAATCTGCCTTTTGAAGAACTTAATACTCAGAAGTGTAGGAACTATTTTCTGAGGTTCAGGTTCCTACAATCAGGGCAGTAGCTTGCTAGACATGAGCTCAAGTTAACAGCGTGCTTGCTCTTGGAGGCTGGTGCTAAATGAGGCTTAGCACCAGCTGAGTGAGAGGTTAAAGGAAAGGAAGGTGCAGTTGCATCAGAGAACAACATGGACCGAAGAACAGATGGGAGTTTAGCTTGGATCCACTCGTGGAGTTAAGTCAGATAAGGTCACAGTGTAGCTCACAGAGGGTCCAGCTGGAAAATCTGGATGAGGCTGGGTAGTAAAGGACACCCTGGTGAGGTGTTTAGAAGAGAGGCTGAGATCAAGGTTAAGAAGTCAGAGATGTAGGGGTGCCCAGGTGGCTCAGTCTGTTGAGTGTCCAACTCTTTGTTTCAGCAGGTCATGATCTCATGGTTTCCTAGGTTTGAGCCCTGCATCAGGCTCCATGCTGCCAGTGCAGAGCTTGTTTAGCATTCTCTCTCTTTCTCTGCCCCTTGTGTGTGCTCTCTCTCTCTTTCTAAATAAATAAATACACTTAAAAAAAAAGAAGAAGAAGAAGCCAGAGGTGCAGTTAAGGTGGAGCAGGCTCTGTGCAGTAAAGGTAGGCTTGTGGGCTTGAAAGAGTCCTGCAGCTCTCAGCCTGTAGTGCAGTGAGAGGGTGGAGTTCAAGAAATCTAAGAAGGATCTGGAGAAGGGCTTGGTGAAGGGAGGTCTTTAGTGTCCAGTACAGCAATCTTATTGCAGTGAAGTGCCCCGGGGAGCCATGGAACATAAAGATGGGATGCATGGGGGATGCATGTGCACCAGCGAGTGGCCAGCCACACTCTCATTAGTGTCCACACTAGGTCCCTCTGCCATTGTGCCCGCTCTCCAATTCCAGGGCACAACTGCCGTACATGGAGTAGCAAAGACAGAGAGAGTCAGTACCTGACAGGCTCCTGTAAGCCACACCCCACACCCCAGGAAAGAGGACTACAGGAACTTGGCCCACTGGCAAAAGGAAATATAGGTTCCTATCCTCTGCTCTGCTCATCTGGGCTTTGGGTGAACATGGGGCCCTCTGTCTCTCTTTGTTTTAAAACCAGACCCTGTTGTCTTGCCTCCCTCTGTGCACAAGGCTCATACCACTTCCAAAGAACACAAATTGGACTGAGGCCACACTGAAGCCCAGGCTTTGAGCAGCATTTATGAGTGGGGCTAGTGGGGTCAGCTGAGGGCTGTGCAGGCTTCAGCCCTGGGGCCTCCCTGCCACACTAGTTGTTGGGCTCTTGCTTCTCTGGACTGGCTTACTGTAATAGGCAGAGGGCAGGTCTCCCAAGAGGTATGAGCTAATTATATCCCCAAGGAGTTGTTAGAAGAAGACAGCCAAGCGCCATGCTTCCCCAGGGCTCTGATTAGCTCCGGCGCGCCTCCCCATATTCTCATCCTGCCCTTTATTAGGTCGCTGTTGGGGTCCAACTAAGTTTAATTCAGCGTTGGCTTCTCTAAACATCCTGGAGATGACGATTATGCAGCTGACGTTTTCTAGAAGCTGCCGAAGGTATCTGAGGCCACCAACTTAAGAGCTCTGAAAGCCATATTGCTTGTTTAATAGGAGCTTTCTGGGGAGCTGGCCCAGAACCTTCTGCCAAAATCTTTGCAGACTGCTCCCTTCTTCCACTCCCCAAGCACCTCATTTAGTTAAGTGGTTTTGCCTTCTTTAGGTTGCTTTGTAATTGGGGTGATTATTCATTCCCATCACAAGACAGAAGTGGGAGGAAGAGGCTGGCTCGGGACCCCAAAATACTCTGCTGGCATCCGCTGAATGTCATCTTTTCTCTTGCTCCAAGGACTTGACTTCTCCTGAGCTTTCAGGAGCTGGCACATGGTCAGCCAGTCCCAGCCACCTCATGGCCACTGTTCAGAAGTAACAGTGCCATTGCCATAATGGGGTCAGGCTAGGGGCAAAAGGCAGTAGAGATTTTGCTTGCCAGCCAGCCAGGAAAACATGGTGACCCACAGCCTAGCCAGTGTGCACTGCGTCTTCCCAACAAAGCAGCCCTGGAGGGGTGGATGTCCTGGATGGGGTGTTCTGTCCAGTCTCCCTTACAGACGAGCAGGGGTTACCTGTAAGTATGCTATATCAGGGTGTTATCAGTAGCGCTGGAGAAACACGTGGCTATACTGAGAGGTCCATTCATGCTCCTATCACCCAGCATGCTGACGCTCACACATGTCACTGGAGGGGACATTCCCCTAAAAAGAAACCATGGTTTCCTCTCTATAAGCAACAACACTCTGACCTGACCTTGTGGGTTTTCCCCCCATACCAACCAAGTCTCTGACACACCTGGGTACCTGACCTGGAGTTGATCTCAGATCCCACAAGTTTAAGGTTCAGTCCTACGTGACTGCGCCTACTTCAGGTGGCAGTCACAGGCCAGGCCTCCCATACTTCTGACCGATCAGTTACCCATTGGGGGTTCCTATAACCCCTTCCTTGTGTTCAATGTTTTGCTAGAATGGCTCACAGAACTCAGGAAAGCACTTTACTTAGTAAAAGGATACAACTCAAGAACAGTCAGATGAAAGAGAGGCACAGACCACTGTTTGGGGCGAAGGATGTAGAGCTTCCATGCTCTCTCCAGGAGCACCACTGACCCAGCACCCCGACGTGTTCACCAACGTGGACGCTCTTCAAATCCTGCACTTTAGGGATTTTTATGGAGGCTTCATCACGGAGGCATGATTGGTCATTAGCTGAGTCTCCAGCCTCTCTCCCCTGCCTGAAGGATGAGGGCTGAATATTCCAGGCTTCTAATCATGGCATGGTCTTTCTGGTGACCAGTCCCCATCATGAAGCTATCCAGGAGCTCACCCAGGGTACCTTCACTAGAACAAAAGACACACATCCCTGGAAATTCCAAGGAACTTTGGAGATTTTGTGTCAGGAATTGGGGTCAGAGACCAAATATTAGAACAAAAGATGCTCCTAGCACCTTTATAAGATTAGAAAATTACAGAGGTTTTGAAACTCTGGCCAGGATCTGAGGATGAAGACCAAAATATATATTTCTTATTATTTCACAATATAAGATCTCCTGTCTCAAATATTCATCCAAGAACTCTTCCCTCTTAGCCACTCTGCCCATCCTCGCTGTTCTCATTGCTCTGGCTCAGTCATCTTGCTCTCAATATCTGCTTCCAGCCCCTGTTTGGACAAACCATCAAGACTCCCTTCTCTGTCTTTCCCATATCAATAACCCTGTCTTCCAACAACACCCTCATATGACTCCCACCTCATCACATGCTCTTGATTTTAGCCACACTCAAAGGGGGAATGCAAAACCCAGACTTGGAGGTTCAAAGAAGGCTTCCTGGAGGAAGAGACTTCTCAAGTCAGACCCGAAGGAGGAGCAGGGAGAATATTCCAGGCAGTGAGAGTAGCATATGTAAAGACTCACACCAGAGAAAACCAGGCAGGTTTGGTGACAGACAAGAAGTACAGGGATACCAGTCAGCCTTGCCTTGGAGGTTCCATGGACATATGATTTGAGTTCTGTTCTGGAAACAGGTATGGCTTGGTCCTAAGCCACTCACAGTCTTGGGGGCAAGGACATATCTAGACATAGTGTAACATCAAGAAGCTAATTATTTAATGTGAGAACTGAACCTGTGGTCTAATTTGTATTAACACAAACTTCACATCACTGATGAGAAATCGGATGTCAATCTGATTCTTACTTTTTTTCCAGAGTTGTATATTCTTTACGTAACCATTATCTCATTGTTGAACATTTAAGTCATTTCTGGTTTTTTGCTACAATTTCATAATATTATGATAAGCATCTCTGAAGATAAAGTTTTTCTTCTGCTTCCCCCTTCCCTTTGATTTTCAGTTCCCAGGAAAGAATCCAGTGACTGGAATTGCTAGGGCAAATGTTACAAATACCCTAAGGGCCCTTTCTATGTCCACTATGCCATGCTGCTTCTAAAAACGAACAACAAAAGATAGAAATTATAACACTCTCTCCACCTGCTGAAAGAAAACCCCAAAAGTACTAACTCAGTTTGAACCAGGAATCAGAATCATGGAATTTAATTTCCACTCAAGTTTTAGAAATTAAAAAAAAAAAGAAAAGAAAAAATATCTCTCATTATAGACATACAGAACACACTGAGATTTTTTTTTCTACATGAGGACTGAATAGACCATTCAACACCCAAATCATCACATGATGATTAATTATTGCCCTAATTTTATTGGACAGGAAAAATAAAATCAATCATCATAACAGTAATCATACTCAAAATAGAGGTAATTTTGCAGAGTCACACCTAGATTTGGATGGGATGGACCAGATAAGAGAAGTAATGAGCACGTCTTCCTGGAAAAGTCATGCAATTGAGCAATAGAGTCATTAACTCAAAATAGACAAGCAGGAATGGGAAGCCCGAGAGGAATTAGAAACTGAGATGTCAGTGCATGGAGCTGGGGTGGGTAGGAGAGCAGCATAGTTTATTTGCATAGCAGCTAGAAGGAATCCAGTGTGCAGATCCGTTCTTCAACACTTAGGAAGGCAGATGAATCTGAACCCGAGCAGATCCAATCCAGACAGATTTCTGGGATTTCTGGCACAGGATTGGGAAACTGGAGAAAAAATTAGAGGAGGAATAGGAATCTCCAGGAATCTGGGGGAAAAAATAGAGAGGGAGCTAGAAAACTATTCCAAGGGGCTAGAAACTGCCCCAAGGTATGGGGTGCAGCTGACCCAGGGGAGTGATAGAGGGCAGGAGCCAGTCAAGACACTGCCTGAGGGACTTTTCTAAGAGTTAGGCAGTCTTGTTCTTGACCAAGGAAAACTCATCCCATGGATGGCTTAGCATTCTGAAGACCTTTCCTTTGCCTATTTTATCACTTGCCCTAATTTTTCTAATGGCTGACTCATATGGCGTAGACTTATCTTCAGTTAACTTGGGAACAATTTTAGTCTGAGAGCTCTGGACCTCAAATCAAAGCCGGATGATTGTACCAAACATCTTAGCTTTAGGATTCCAAAAAATACAAAAGCACTATAAACCATGGCTTCTATAAATAATTTCTTTCTTCCCCTACCTTCCAGTTCTGATGTCCCGTTGCTGGACTATGGTGACTACTATAGAGAGTGAGAGTGTCAGTTCTCACCATTTTATTTCTTTCAAGTCAGACGCAGGTTATTGATCGAGGCTCAGAGCCAGGAACCCAAGGGCGGAGCTACAAAGGCTTCCTGGCCATTCCTTTTACCAGACCAAACATGCTTAGGGAGGAAATGGGTGCTCAAATTTTACATTGAAGAGGAAATAAAGTTGGGTTTTACATCCACTTATGTAAATGCTTAATCTCCTCTTAACCTCTATACTCTCAACCAGAAGCCATAGCCAGCTTTCCCGTGTTCCTGATGAGCTTTTGGGCACGTGGGGAAGGGAAAGAGATGGCAAGAGTCAAACCCCTACTAAGTCCTGTGTTCTTCCCGGATGGTGTCTTATGCATCCTTATAATAACTCTCTAAGACAGGCATTAGCAGCTCCATTTTGTATGTGAAAAATGAGGCTCAAAGAGTTTTAAATAGAGTAGAAAGAACAGAGTCTATGGATTTTGGTGGACCTGAAATCCAGTAAGCTCCAATATCCTCATCTGCTTAAAGGAGCTTACTGTTCGTTCTTATGGCTTGTTTCAAGGAACAAATGAAGTTATGCATGCAGATTGTCCTGTACAATGCCTGCATGTACCTAGAACCCCACAGTCCACAGCTGTTACTTTTGTTAATAATAACAATAATGTTTATAGATAGTAAGTGTTAGAAGTGGGTACTGACCTCAGCTCTGGACAGTTCCAGAGTCCGTGTTTTTTCTTGTATGCCACATGTTCTGAAATTAAGCATATTGCTTGTGTTTAGAAGACTGGGAAGGTGGCCAAAGCAATCCATGGCCTCCTTAAACTTCTGGGAAACTTGAATTCTAGAAACTAATACGACAGTAATACCAAATACCTGAAACAGGCAGATTGTTGTAGGCCTGGAGCCAAGCAACCAAGCTGTAATTGACCTAGCTTCTGTTCGGTGGGGCTGGGATCAAAATGCTCAGTCCAGAAGATTGTACCAGATGGACATTTGTATAATTACATGCAAGAAGGGTTCCTTCTCCCCTAGGAAAGGACACGTGCTGAACTCCTAATCTTTGAGATGTATTATACATTATTTTATGTAACCATCTCAAAGAACCCATAAGTCAAAGGATAATAAGTGCTGGGAAGAGAAGGGGGATGGGGGCGAGGTGCCAGGGTGGGTGATGCTATTTTAAATACAATGGTTGCAGAAGTCTCACTGATTGGAGGAGAGAAAATTCCCTCATCTGTATCTCAGCTTGGGCCAGGAATGGGGTTGGGGGGTGACTGGCCCTGGCTTTCTCAGGACGTGTCAGCAAGAAGGCAAACAGCAGCAGGAAGGAATCTAAAATTGTGGTTAAAACTTGAGCTCTGGAGCTGGAAATTGCAATCCCATCTCCACCACTAACGCATGACTTCAGGTCAGACACCTGGGCTCTCTGCACCTCAGCTTCCTCATCTGTAAACTAGAGGTTATGATAAGACTTACCACATCGAGTCCTTATGAGGATTACACGAGACCATGTACATGAAGTGCTTGGGAACATCTGACACATCAGTACCGCCCTGTGCATGTGGGCTGTTATTAATATCTCCTGCATAAGAGTTTGAGGTGGGTCAGAGAACATTCAAGTGTCCTGCTGTCATTCAGGCAGACTCCCCAGAGAGAGTCTAGCACCTGAGTCTCTTGTTGTAGATTAAGCTCCTGCTTACCTAGGGCAATTTCAGAAAGTATGGAAGCAGCTACTGTGCCACTGCACATCCCTGATTCCTGATCCTTTTGTCCTAGAGCTGAAATATCAACCCCTGTATCCTATTTTCCAATTCTTTCTGGAATGCTATTAGGACCCAAGGAAACAGTAATCCTGGCATCCTCCCCATTTCATAGATGGGCAAACAGATGAGACCCTCTGTTATAGCAGCACTCCCCTACACACACACACACACACACACACACACACCATCCTGGGATGCCTGCCATGCCACACCCAGATGATGTGTCAGCCTCAAAGTGAAAACTTCCAGAGCAGTTTGTCTAGGAGTAGACAAAATGTCTTCTCCATTTGGTCCCTGTTTCCACATCCTTTTTATTTCTTTGATGGCTCACTGGTATGAAAAAGCTATCTACAACTAGGAACAAAGTCAAGGTAGCTGGTCCATGCAGGGACGTGGTTGTAGTGAGAACATGTATCTTATTCCCTCTCCCACCCTCTGCAGAGGACTGGGGCCTCCTTGAAGACTGGGCCATACTCAATCTTGCCATATGGTCTAGAAGAGTGAACATGGACTCCAGAGGAGGCATATTCAAACCCTACCTCCTGGTACGTGGTCTGAGACAAGTAGTGTAAGCTCTCTGAGTTTCCAGAGAGGAAGTGTCATTCCAGCACACTCCCGGTACATCCTGATTGGTTGAACTTGAAGTCGATAGCACCAGCTTATGGATGCACATCAAAAGGAGTGGTAACTGCTCTAGCAAAACTGTGAATTTTACTTTGTTCCCAGTACTTCTTAAAAAAATCACCTTTTCTTTTCTTGTGCTCAGTACTTTTTAAAAACTTTTTTTTATTTTGAAATAATTATAGACTCGCAAGGAGTTGCAAGATAACACAGAACAGAACCCTATACCTATCACTCAGCCAGCTTCCCCCAACATTTTACATAACACACGGCACTATCACCACCAGGAAATTGACATTGGCACAATATATTTAACTAGACCAATACATTTAACAAGATAATAGGCTTTATTCAAATTTCACCAATTTTGTACATAGTCCTGTGTGTGGGGGTGTGGGTGTATGTGTGTGTTCTATGAAATTTTATCACATCTATAGTTTTGACTTTTTTAATTGCGTTTTTAATTTCAATATACTTTTAGATTTAGCTGCAGTTGTAAGAAATAAAAAAGAAAGATCCCATGTACCCTTACCCAATTTAGCCCAATGAGAACAGCTTAAAAAACTCTAATGCTATATCCCAGCCGAGATACCGATGCTGATACAATCAAGATACAGAGCATTTCCATCCCTCAAAGATCCTCATGTTGTCCTTTTATTGCCACGCCCACGTCTCTCTAGTCCTCATCCCCTCCTAAACCCTTGAGAACCACCAGTCTGTTTGCCCTTCTATAACTTTGTCATTTCAAGAATGGTATATAAATGAATCATACAGCATGAATCTTCTGGGAATGGCTTTTTCCACTTCACGTAATTCTCTGGCAATTCATCCAGATTGTCCGTGTACCAATAGTTTGTTCTTTCTTATTGCCAAGTAGTATCCCATGATATGTAAGTTTGTTTATCCATTTGCTCATTCAAAGACCTGTCCAAAGACTTATTTAACAAACAAAAAAATAGTTTTTGCTATTATGAGTAAAGCTTCTATAAACATTTGTGTGCAGGTTTTGGTGTCAAGATAAGCCTTCATTTCTCTGGGATAAATGCCCAGAAGTGCATTTGCTGGGTCATATGGTAACTGCATGTTAATTTTTTTTCCTCATTTTTATTTATTTTGAAAGAGACCGAGTGAGTGGGGGAAGGGCAGAGAGAGAGGGAAAGAGGGAATCCCAAGCAGTTCCTGTGCTATCAGCATGAAGCCCCATGGGGGGCTGGAATTCATGAGATCATGATCTGAGCTGAAACCACGAGTCGGATGCTTAACCGACTGAGCCACCCAGGCACGCTGCATGTTTACTTTTTTTTTTTTTTTTAAGAAACTGCCCATTTTTCAAGGTGGCTGTACCATTTTTCATTCCAACCATCAATGTGTGGACGATTCACTTTTTCACGTCCTCACCAGCATTTGTTGTTTTGCTGTCTTTTATTCATTCTGATAGGTATATAGTGATATCTTATTGTGATCTTAATTTGTATTTTCCTAATGGATAATGATGTTGAATATATTTTCATATGCTTATTTACAATTCGTGTATCTCCTTCAGTCATGTCTCTTTATGTCTTTTGTCCGTTTTCTGACTGGATTGTTTTTTACTATTGAGTTTTGAGAGGTTTTGTTGTTTTTGCTGTTTTTACATATTCCAAACACTATGTCTAGTATGTGACTTGAACATATTTTCTTCTATTCTATAGCTTGTATTTTCACTCTTGACAAAATCTGTCAAACAGCAAAAGTTTTCCATTTTGGTGAAGTCCAGTGTATGAATTTTTCCTTCTATGGATCGTGCTTTTAGTGGCAAGTGTAAGAACTCTTTGCTGAATCCTGAATCCTAAAGACTTCCTCCCATTTTTTTCCCTAAAATGTTATACTTTTACCTTTTAGATTTAAGCCTGTGATCTACTTTGAGTTAATTTTTATGTAAGGTGTGAGGTCTAGGTCAAGGCTCACCTTTTTGCCCATGGATTCCACTTGCTCCAGCACACTTGCTGAACAGTCTTCTCTTTCCTCCATTGAATTGCTTCTGTAACTTTATCAAAAATCCACTGGGCTTATTTGTGTGGGTCTATCTCTTGGTTCTCTATTCAGTTCTATGTGTCTATCCCTCCACCAACTTTGACTGGTGTAGCTATATAATTAAGTCTTAAAATTGAGTAGACAGATCCCTACCTCTTTATTCTTTTTCAAAACTGTTTTAGTTATTCTGGTTCCTTTGCCTACACACATTTCAGGATAATCTCATCTATACCTACAGAAAAAAAAATTTTGCTGGATTTTGATAGGAGTTACATTAACCTGTGCATCACTTTGGAGGGAATTGATATGTGTGGGGTTTTCCAATCCACGAACATGGTATGTCTCCCCATTTATTTAGGTCTTTGATTACTTTTATCAGCATGTGTAATTCTTAACATCTGTGTGTTTAACATACATACTTACAAAATATGTAACGGAAACAATTTGTAAGTATTTTATTTTTTGAGTAATGTGAATGGTATTTTATTTTTAATTGTGTTGTCTGAGAGTTTATCGCTGGCATATAGAAACACAATTGATTTTTGTGTATTGATCCCGTATCCTGCAACATTGCTGAACTTATTAGTTCTAGGTTTTATCACAGATTCTGTGGGAATTTATATGTAAATAATCCTGCCATCTGCAAATAGGAATAATTTTCTTTCTTTCTTTCTGGTCAATATGCCTTTTGTTTCCATCTCTTGCCTTGTTGCTCTGACTTGGACTTCCAGCACTTTGTTAAGTAAGAGTAGTGGGAGTGGACATTCTTGCTTATTAGTTCCAGATGTTAGGAGGAAAGCACTCAGTCTTTTATCATTAAGTATGATGGTAGCTGTAGATGTTTTTTGTATATACTCTTTATCAAGTTGAGGAAGCCCCCTCTATTTCTATTTTTTTTTCTGAGACTTCCTATTATGAATGGGTTCTCAGGAAGTTTTTAACAAGATAGTTTCATAGTGTCTAGAGATGAAATATTTTAAAACATGCCTTCCTCTAGAAGTGCACATATGTATTGAGTAGTCTACGCAGACAACTGCTGTGTAAATGAATCAAGAATGCTCACAGGCAAAGATTGAAAATTCTTCGTTCCACATCGGTCTGGCCGGGCCCCCATGCAGCAGCCTCAGAGGCACATTTCCCACTGTATTCTACTTAAATAGGACCCCTGCAGTTGTGCAGCGCAGGGTGCCCCATGTGAGAGGATGTTCATTTTGTTTCACTAGACAATCCTGACTGAAAGGATCCCTCATTCATGTAAAGGTTTCACAGATTTGAGGCTCTAGGCTGTCACCTGATTTACCCTGCAGTTTTTTATTCAGTATATAGTTACTGACTGCCTCTTAGCAGGTACTGTTGGAGGCGATGGGGATACTGCAGGGAACAACAAAGTCCTCGTGTTTTTTTTTTTAATTTTTTTTTAACGTTTATTTATTTTTGAGACAGAGAGAGACAGAGCATGAACAGGGGAGGGGCAGAGAGAGAGGGAGACACAGAATCTGAAACAGGCTCCAGGCTCTGAGCTGTCAGCACAGAGCCCGACGCGGGGCTCAAACTCACGGACCGTGAGATCATGACCTCAGCTGAAGTCGGACGCTTACCCGACTGAGCCACCCAGGTGCCCCTCGTGTTTTAATAACCCAGGCAGAGGGTGGTGGTGGCTCTAGCCGGAATGATGCAGTGGAGTAAACCCCAAATTGTTAGATCTCATCATAATGCTCCTTTGCTCAGAGACTGAGTGAGATGCCCAGTGTCACACAGCTGGCCGATCTGGGAAGCAAGCCATGGTAGATCTGGTTCTCTCATCTGGTCCCTCAGAACTGCGCATGGCTGCCGCTAGATGGAGCCTCCTTCTCCAGGCACCTCTGGACTTTGATCTTGATAACACTACATTCACCTCATCTTCATGCTCAGGCAAAAGGGAAGGGGAGGCAGTTATTCATGATGGTGATTCATCATGATTCGTGGTGGTGACTGTTCACACATGCCAAGCCCAGAGACCAAAGTCTGAGGCCACTACTGGCTAACTGGCCCCAGAGCGTGTAAGTGTACATGTGTGGGGGGTACTTTCTCCCCCAGTGCCTGGAATCCAGAACCATCCTCCCAGGGAGGCAGGAGGTGGCCAGTGGGAGTCGAGTCAGGAAGGAGTCCATGGCAGCAAACCTTGGCCATCCACAGGGCACCTTGATAAAAGCAGAGCATTACTCAGCCCTCCGGCTCAGCAGCCAACCATGCACACGGCTCTAATTGGGCATTTTCGGGTCATTAAGTAGATCGATCAATGACAATTATCTTTGGTTTTAACTTCACTCCTCCGTCTGTCATTCTCCAGGCTTTAGAGTAGTGAGAAGAATGCACGTGAGCATAAGCACACACATGCCTACGCGGCCCATCTTAAGTGGGCAACACACTCACGAGCACACAAGCCCACGGTGGGGCAGAGTCCGTCAGAGCGAGTGGCCTGGGGCCCCAACTGCTGCTGGTCTGCTCCCTTATCTTCAGGTCCCAGGCCTCTTTCCACTGCAAGCTCCAGTGGAGAGAAGAGAAGCTGGAGCCATGCATGATGCCTGGCGGCTCTCTGCCTGACTCTGGGGTAGGGTGGGGTGGAGCCACTATACTGTGCCTGAGACTGGCTCCAACGTCCCTTTTAATGATCACCTAGTGTAGGCAAGTGGAGCCCCAAGGAACCATTTTCTTCCCATGAGTGGCATCCAAGAAGTGACTAATCATAGAAGAACTATTTTAGGCCAAGCAGAGGGTTTGGCCCTTGACATTCACAGTCTCTTTTAATGCCTCCAACATCACTATAAAGCAGAGATTACTCTCCCAATATTGCAGATTGGGAGACAGAGGTAGCAAGGGCTGGTGGCCACCTGAGGCAGGTACTTTTCATGGCTTTCTTCTACCTTATCTTCGCGTGCCGCTCAAGACAGCCCTCCACCCGGCCAAAGCACTGGCTCAGGGTCTGTGGGCTCAGTCCTCGGGGCCATTTCAGAACAGCGTCCCTGGTGGGAATGCTGCCCCTCTCCTGTCTCTATCCATTGCCCCACTAACCATCGGCCCTCCCAGCAAGGCTCCTGCTGGCTTTCCTTCACTTTCCTTCCTACTTTGCCCTGCCACTCTGCTGCTTTCTTGCTGGTTGTTGATACATGTACTTTTAGGGCAGGAAACACACAGCCTCTTTCTCTGAGCCCCTGCCCCCCACCGTGGCTGCTCTACACTCAGAAGTTATTGTCACAGAGGCTATTGTCACACCGTCTTCTCACCAATAGTCCCATCTCAGCTTGCCAAGATATCTGATTTTCAGTAGACTTGAATTTGTGGAAGAGAGATGTTTTTGTTATTTCTGTTTCCAATACCTAGAATTCAGGGAAACTAGGGTCTGGACAAAGCCTGCAAAACAGAAGCAGAAGAGGGCTCAGTCCAAAGCCCTCTTCTTCCTCCTGTCGTGTCTCTGCTTCTGTTGCCCTGAGGACAACAAACCTGCATCCCTCCCTCCCACTCTCTCACATCATCCAGGATCCAGGTGCAGGAGGAGCTAGGGGTGACGTATTCTCTTGGCTTTCTCTTCCTCCCCTCCTTTGCTCTTTCCAAGCGTACCTTTGCTGCCATGCTAACATCTGGGGATCTGGCCAATGGGTGGCATATTTCTTCCTTACTGTGCCTAAGGTCATTACTCAGTACAATGCAATCTTTTCCTTACCCAAGTCCTTTGCCCATAATCTGTAATAAACACACCTCTTATCTTCTCTCTGTTCCTGATCTGTATCAGGCTTCAGAGAACTGCACCATGGCTGCTAAAATTTCTCATACAGCTTGGGATCTTTGTTCATGGTAGAATAACTGACTTGGAAGGTGGAGTTTCTTTAAAATTGGGGGTCCAACTCCCTGTGGAGCTGAGGTCTGAAAACATGGCACTCAGGAGCCACTAGTCTGATACGGTACAAATAGAGTGGGCTTTGGCATCATGCATGGGTTCAAAGGCATGCGTTCAAATCTCAGCTCTACCATGTGCTAGCTGTTCAGCACTGATGAGTCTGCATGGCTTTCTCAAGCTTCAGTTTTCTTGTCTTTCAAATGGGAATAATATCCTCATAGGTGTGTTGTGATAATTACATGTGTATGCCCACATACACCAGACACACAGCAGCACTATTCAGTTTATTGAACAAGCCTGCTCCATTCCTACAATGACTAACTTGCACTTTGACAATCAGGGATGAGAATTAGCTGGCCCCAATGCCCAGTGGAAGATGGTCACAAAGGGGATGACCAGCAAATAGTATTTGTGGGTTAACCTTGTCAGAACTCTCCAGGAACTAGCCTGTTGCACCTTTAGTTCAGTCGTGAGCTGTTAGATACCTGGGTAAGGAGTAAACATCCTATTGAAGCATCAGGACACCCCAGTTCTTAGCTCAGTGTCGTGGAGAAGAAGGAGAGACCTCAGGGCTCCAAAGAGCTGGCCAAGAAAATTGGAAGATTTTCTGCTTCACCAACTTGCCTAGGGCCAAGGCTAACCACTGAGCAAGGGGTGGCCTGGGATGCTTTGTTTTAATATTGCTTTCTGAGATGGCCAAAGAGGCTTGGGCCAAAGGCTGTGACTCTTTCTAACGTGTTCTGTGATCTAAATGGAACCAAAGTCCTACACGGAAGGAATGGGGAGAGCACAACTGCCTTTGCTGCTTCCAGCAGTCCCTCTGGTCACCTCTGCCTACCTGCTGTGGTAGAAGGAACATTGAATTAGGAACCCAGGGGTTGAGTTCCAGATTTGCCATTTATTTGTGGCATTACATTAGATGAGTCACTTCACCTCTCTGAGATTCCATTTCCCCCTCTGTCAAATGGTAATATTCACTCTGCCTCTATTACTGAGTAGTAAGAGGATGACAGGGATGAATGCTTAAAGATAAACTGAGGCGTATTAAAATTGTTAAGAGCTTATTTTGAGCATAAATTGATGTGAAGAGGGCAGCACCAGACCAAAAGTAGTTAGGAGCAGTCCACCGACAGGAGGTAGGGGAAAGCTTTCTACAGAGAAGATGGGAAGCAAAGCAAGGAGATGATTTGGCTGGTTGTAGCTTCAGTGGCTGCCTTACTTGGGAAAGCCCAAGTGGATGTTTGGGATTGATTGTCCTGAAGCTCCGTTTTCTCATGTATTTGAGCACATTGACTCTAGCTTAAGTTTTGATTTGCTTACGTGGACTGTGGGTGTTGGAACCACCTCGGTCTAACAGCCTCTACATTTGGTTACTTTCACAATGCTCTTTGAAACTAAAACACCTGTAACACATGCAGTGGATGATAATAATACATCACATAGCTAATTCTGAAAAGCAAAGCAAAATAATAATCATGATGATCCTTATTATCAATCATTGAGTTTTTAATTTTCTTTCTTTGTTTCTTTGTTTCTGTGTTTCTTTGTTCCTTCCTTCCTTCCTTCCCTCCTTCCTTCCCTCCTTCCTTCTTTCCTTCCTATGTATTATCTATCTATTTATCTATCTACGTATCTCCTATCTATCTATTATCCATCCATCCATCTATCCATGTATCATCTATCTGTCTGTCTTCCTACATTCTTTCCTATTTACGTTCCCACAAACCTGCCTTCCTACCTCCCTACCTTCTTACCTATCTTTCGACCTACCCACCTTTCTAATTTCCTATCTTCCTACTTATCTACATACCTACCTTCCCACATGCCTAGCTTCCTACTTACTGAAGACGAACATACCTACCTTTATACCTACCTACTTTCCTATCTACCTGTATGCCTATCTACTTTCCTACCTACCTATCTTCCTTCCTCCCTGCCTACCTAACTTCCCATATATCTAGCTAAAAATGTCCACATATATTTCACATATTGATTGAAGCCAATGAACACACAAGCATCCAGTACTGTCTATAAAACCATGCTTGTTAATTTACATATGTTGACAACAATAGGTGACAGACAAGAAGTATCTGTTTATTAGAATTGTATGCATCTCTGAGCATTTACTTACTTAATATTTTTGAAATTAAGTTTAGAACTTTTTCAGCATGTAATATTAAACATAACCTCACCCATTTTGAACTTAACATGGTGCATTAAGGTATTCTTGATAATTAAATGCATTTCCAAAGATTAGTTTATGTAATCAAAAAGTTATGCTTCCATGAGCAATCCATTCAGTTATTCAAAGGTTTAAAAGTTGTAAGAAGTGTATAATGGCTGAATCATGGGCACTAATCCTGAGAAATGATAGAAGAAATGTTAATGAAACATCAGAGGGCAGATCAAATAGAGATGAAATGAAAATGAACATCTAGGCTGACAAAGACTGACAGAGAACACTGATTAAGAGGAGAACAATTGGTAATTAAAAGGGGTGGAACTGTGTAGAGTTAATCAAGTAAAAGTACTAGGTTCAGATAATCAATGGCTGTAGTAACCAATGAGAAAGGAAAAATGCATCACCACAGTGAGCTAGCAAAGCAATTTATTGGAGGCACATGTAAACACATAAAATATAAGATTCATATGGTCATGTTGGAAAGGTTTGAGCCCTAAGTTTGGGATATCTATACTGTGATGAGAGGTACAACTGAAAGCCAGAGAACCTGCCTAAGAGGATAACTCAGCAATGATGTTCCCATCAGTGGGGACCCATACATGGCTCTTACATAGATGCCTTCTATGGACACACTGAGTCTTGAATTAGACAAGAACCAGGGTTTTAGTTGTAGTTACAAGGACATATATAATTAAATGAATTAAACACCTTATAATTTCATTGATAATTGTCAAAATCTTTATATCAGCTGATGTCACATTGGGTACAATTCTTTTTACTATGTGTAACAATAACAACTGGTATTTATTGAACTACTTCCTTTCATGTTATTCACATCGTCATCATTACCAGTGATCCAATTGCTACCATATACCAAGCACCTGCTACCCGAACTGAGATACTAATAATTTAAATATCGCATCCATATTGTCATGGTTGATAAGGAAGGGAGCTGGGGTAGAAACTCAGGTTTATCAGATTCAAAATCTTTTGTCATGTTTCTTCGCCACATCCCTAGTCATGACCTTTGCATCTGGCCCAATAGCTCAACCCTTGTAAATCTCAGGTCCACCTCTTTATTAAAAGCCCTCTTAAATTTTTTTGTAATGTTTATTTATTTTTGAAAGAGAGAGATAGAGAGGCAGAGATAGGGGGAGACAGAGAATCTGAAGCAGGCTCAAGGCTCTGAGCTGTCAGCACACAGCCCGACAAAGGGCTTGAACCCACAAATCATGAGATCATGACCTGAGCCAAAGTCGGACGCTTAACTGACTGACCCACCCAGGCACCCTTAAAAACACTCTAGTTGCAATGTATCTGAACATCTTTCTCTGTCCCTGCCTTGGCCAGTTCAGGCTGCTCTAACAGAAAACCACAGACCGAGTGGCTTAAACAGTTATTCCTCATCAATCTGGAGACTGGAAAGTCCAAGCTCAAGGTGTCCACCAATTCAGCATCTGCTGAGACCCATTTCCTGTTCATAGACAACCAACTTTCCACTATGTCCTCACATGGTGAAGGAAGTTAGAGAACTCTCTGGTGTCCCTTTTATAAGGACACTAATCTCATTCAAGAGGACTCCATCCTCAGACCTAATCAGCCTCCCAAAGCCTGCCTCTGAATATTATCACTGTGGGTTAGGATTTCAACATATGAATTTGGGGAGACACAAACTTGGAGTACACAAAAGTCTCCATGGCAGTGTTTTGAAAACAGCACACTGAGACTCTTTCAAGGGTGGTGAAGTTGACTAAATGGATAGTAGTGACCAGCATCAAAAAAGAAATGAAAACAAATAGAATAGTACTTAGAAAATATCATAGGATATCATGTAGTAAAGATAAAAAGTATTTTTCCAGCCACCCATATGCCATATTTCACTGAATCAAGGTTATAATCTATTGGAAGACACAAAATTTTATGTACCACTCAAAAAGAAAAAAAAATGCTGCCAATTAATGGCAAGATGTTACAGTTTACAAGACTCATCCAGATTTCCAAGAGGTTAAAATGTGAAAAAAAAATCTGCCTGAGAATGATGGAGTACAATACATTCATAGACTCACTGAGTCACTCTGTAAAATGCAGTTCCTACTGTGGGTCATGGCCAGTAGAGTTTGAAAACCTCTGTCCTTAATGGTGGGGAAGGTGACTGGGGCACCCAGACAGTGGCTAGACCTGGCAAGAGTACCTGGTATGGCCAGCCAATTAGTGTGCCCAGCCACAGGCAGTCTGGGCTGAGCTCTGGCTGCAAGGTGCCCTGTGACCCATCCCTTGGACAGCCACATTCCAACAAGGCTCAAAGGTGTTCCACCCTGCTCCAGGGCCAAGCATTAATGAAGGCACATGGCATTTCCAGGATGCGACCCGGAGATGTTCTTTTCTCAGGTTCATATTATACAGAGATAAGGTCCTGACCAGACAGCATCATGTAATTAATTGAGGAGTATGGGAGAAAATCAAATGGGAATTGATATTTGCCAGGCAATATTTGTAAGACTCCGAGCTGGAGGCTGTGGAAGATAGCTGAAAGGCCAGCCCAGGGTTTTACAAAGGAAATTCTGACTTCTGACAGGAAGGCTTGATGGATGGAAAGTGAGGGGATAAAGGCTTTAGAACTTTGGGGCTAAATTTGACCTCAGTCTGTATTATTGACGTATCCATTCACTCAACCAATATTGACAGAGCACCCCAAAAGGTCAGGCGTTGTGTTAAGACTGCTGGAGATTACAAGTAGCATGTTGTGTCAGAAGCGACTTCAGAGTCTTCTGTCAGTGAGTGGGTACCTGGTTTCCCCACTCTGCCTTCTCCAGAGCTGCACGGTGTCCTCAGGGGCCCCTTGCTACATGCTCAGACCAGGGACAGCTCCCAAGCCACTCCCAGTTGAAGCTGGGGGGTATCACAGTGTCCTTTGCTACCTACCTGGTGGAGGCCTCAGGTTTCACTGTGTGGAGGCCAGTTGGACAGCTGGACAGCTGGAACTGCTAGGGCTCTGGTTTTTCTGTCGCTCTGACAGCCTGAGCTATAGCACTGTCTGCTTCCTGATCGAAATAGTTTGCAGGCTATATGTCCAGCCACAATCAAATAGGTCCTGTTGTCCTACCTAAGTTCTCCATGTCCTCTAATAACCATTACCACATTTGTTGGCCCTCTACTCAGGTATGTATGCTTTTCTTATGGCTCACTTAATCCTTTCCTCAGCCCTGTATGATAGAGCCTGTTATACACCCATCCTCCAGATGAGGAGACCGAGGCTCCCTCTAGCTCTTGCCAGTCCCTTTTGCATGTACCACTTCACTGGTTCTGATGGCGTTCCTGCCTGACTTTTAGCTTTCTTGTCACCTTGAATCCCTCCATGTCCTGCTCAGTGGGCCCAAGCAGGAAAGGGTGAGGTTTTTGTGACTTCCATGGGGGTTGCTCAGTCTCCCTGTACCCTGAAGTGATTCCATTCAGTTGCAAAAAGAGGAGCTTATAGGATGATGAAGCAGGACATGCCTTGCACTCCTGTGTGTGTACATATCTGATATGACTGAGAAGAGTGGTGGGCAAAGAGACTGGAATCCTAGCTCACGTCCTGAGTGGGCCACAGCCTGTTGTGTATCCTTGAGCAAGTCCTTGACCTTCCCTGGATTCAGTTTCCTCATCTGTGAAATCCCTAAGGCCCATTCCACACTGACAGTTAGGACCCCATGTAGGCAGAGAGCATTATTATGCAGGGGTGTATGTGAAGGAAGAGCAGAGCTCATATGACATGCTGAGCATTGTATACGGGGCATCATGCTGCATGCCAGTGTTCCTTAAAACAGCAGAGAAAGGTTTGTTTTTTTCCTTCTTTTCCCCCACTTTTTCAATCTGCTCAGAATTCCTCTCTGAACCCTGTCCATAGGAAGGTGATGGGCAGAGGAGCAGAAGTGTCTGCATGCCAGGCTGCAAATGGGGCTAGATGCAGGGAGATCGTGTAAAGAATCCAGGAAGTCGCTCTTTGGGCAGAATGCTCATTGCCTGGAGGGAAATAGGCATCCCAGCCCTATCAAGCATGATTTCAGCATCAAAGTGACTCCACAGCCTAAAGAGGGCTTCTTCTCCCATGGGATCCATGTTGCCTACTCTTCCTTTGGCCAGGGATAGAGTTTTTATTTTTCTGAAGAGACTCAAGTGTAATATGTAGCAAGCCCAAAATGAAATATGCCTCCCAAACATCACATTCTGTAAGGGGTTTGCCTTCGTGGAGCCACCTGCTCTCCGCAGCTGAAACCTGACTCTCACAGGCAGGTGGGGGCACCAGTCTCTTACTGTAAGCAGTACTTACAGGGCTCTGTAGATAACCAGGGAGCCTAGGAGTATGGCTGACTCAACACTCTGGAATGGGAACTACACACAGTTTACTATGTAATTAACATTGACATGCATAGATACAGAAAACTCCAAACACTATGCAGTGGGGCCCCGAGAGACCCGCACAGTTTCTCTTCACGGAACACTTGGTAAAAAAACTCTCACAAGTGCAGATGCTGGAAGAATCTTGGTGCCAACATGGTCTGCGTCACAGTTCTGGGACCCATTGATCCTCGTGTGCGTCCCATGCCATCTAAGGTCGCCCTTCTCTGTGTGGGATTGGTTGTGTAATCCAGGTAGATCATGGGGTGTTTTGTGGTTTCAGTTTCAAAGAGAGTCTGGCAACCAAATAGTAGTTTAATTCTTGGCTTGTCTTTTGATGAAATGTAAAAGGTAACGTGTGCATTCTTAATTCAAGGAAAATCTGTTTAAAAATCTCATTCCTGGGGTGCCTGGGTGGCTCAGTCAGTTACAAGTGTGACTTTGGCTCCGGTCATGATCTCGAGGTTGGTGGATTTGAGCCCCACATTGGGCTCTGTGCTGACAGCTCAGAGCCTGGAGCCTGGAACCTGCTTTGGATTCTGTGTCTCCCTCCCTCTTTGCCCCTACCCCACTCATTCTCTCTCTCTCTCTCTCTCTCTCTCTCTCAAAAATAAATAAACATTAATTTTTTTAACGTTTATTTATTTTTGAGACAGAGAGAGAGACAGAGCATGACAGGGGGAGGGGCAGAGAGAGAGGGAGACACAGAATTGGAAGCAGGCTCCAGTCTCTGAGCTGTCGGCACAGAGCCCGACGCAGGGCTCGAACTCATGGACCGCGAGATCTTGACCTGAGCTGAAGTCGGACGCTTAACCGACTGAGCCACCCAGGAGCCCCCAAAATAAATAAACATTAAAAAAAATCTCCTCAATCTCTATTGCTCTTCTAAATAATCTCTTCCTAGATATTATTTACCCTCAGACTCTATCCCTCAATCCTCAGCCCCCTTCCCACAGCTTTCCTTCCCCAACTCTTTGTTATCTTACATCTTTATTATGCAGATCAAAAACCTCTCTGACTTCCTCAGTGTTCTCTTTACTGCAGCCCTTATTTGAAATTTTCTGCAAGAAAAAAAAGGCCAAGATCTGACCCAGCAAGCAACAAACAAACAAACAAACAAACAAATCTTCCTGGCAAGGGTGGGGGAGTTCAAGAGTACTCTGACGTGGGTAATCTTTGTCCTGTTACAGTCATTTCCTTCTATTGGGGCCCTTGTTACTATTTACAGGCATTCCCCATCTCTGCTAATGCAATTGCTCAAAGGGCACTTTAAGTATAATCATTATCCATTGATTTTTTTTTTTGGAGGCTTTTATTCCCTCCGATACGCTCTGCCAAACGCTAGCTGCTGATTCTATTTGTTAAACAAGGGAGAGCTTTGTTCTGTTTGGTTTTTCTCTTAACCTGTGTTTTCCATCCACCCTCAGCGTGGGGCAAAGGGGGGATTTTCTGCCACCCTTTTCGGTGAGAAGATTCAACTTCCAGACTGGGATGTGAACTGAAAGTGAGTCTCCCATTGGGGAGAAACATGGATGCCCTGTGTGGCTGTATTCAGCAGTCCCCGCCCCCCTCCCAGAGGTGGCCGCACAGGGCAGTTCGGGAGTATCATGGCCAGTAATAAGGAGTCTGCTCACGGATACCAGACAGGAACCCTTTTGACTTAAAATCACCCCGATGGGTGCAGGACGAACATCAGAGACTTTTCTTAGAGCAGATTTTAAAAGAGGTAAGAGAGCAAAAGGTTGACAAGGTGATGTGACCATGAAGTCCTGGAAAAGAGCCCATAAAGAGCTGTGGCTTTGAAGATAAACTGCCCGATCTCACCATTTTACTGAGTGTAGACCCCAGAGAGGTGATGAAATCAGAGCTTTGTCTGGTCACGTTATAATGGTTTTTCAACTGACACAAGTCTTGCCAGTTTACCAAGTGCCTCCACACGCATTGCCTCATCTCGTGACTCCGAAGCAGACTGACTCTTCTGAAGGCACCCCGTGGGAGGAGTGAGTCAGACTTACAGCCCATCCTCCTCACCCCTGCCTGACTCGGGCTCAGCCCCACATCCCTTGCTCCAGACACTCTTCCTTAACACCCCATGGTCTAGGTTGGGTCTCCAGAACACCTTCCTGTCATTCGTTAGGGTCTGATTATAGCCTGTTTTCCTTCTCCTGGCTTGGAGAAAGGAGGCAGAGGAGAGGAAGCAGCAAAGGCTGTATTATCAAGCTTGTTGCCACTGGGACATCCCTAGCTCAGTCCTGCCATGGGGCTCTGGGAAACATGCCTAAGAGGTTCAGCAACTAAGAGATGAGGAAGCTGGGATGTGCCCACTATCTGCCCATGTATCCTTGGCTGAGAGTATTTCCAGGACCACTGATCCTCTGGTACATTTAGCCTGTCCTGTGTAGGGATGAAATGTGCTTGCACAGCTAGTGGGGGACCCAGGGGAATGGGGGGGGACCCCAGGCAGTTGCAGTGGTTCCTCTGTAAGCAGCTTCATGAGGGTGGGGCACTGGCAGAATCTGTTTCACCCATTTCCCTGTTCAACAATGGCACTGAGAGCACATGGCCTAGGTCCCAACACTGTGTCCAACATCTAGTAGTCTCAGTAAAGGACGATAAATGCGGATATGTACATGCAAACCAGGTGTGCATGCCTGTAAACAGTACACATGTGCAGTTCTACACCTGCATCCAATGTTCTTGGCTTCGGGGCAGACAGTGTTCATCAATCAAAGTTTCTTAGTGATGCTGACAAAGGCATGCCTCTTAACAGCCACTAGGTGGGAAGTGGACATCCCTGTTATCAGCCCTAACCGCTTTCACTGGAACTTGTGAACAAAGATGTGCAAAAATATCTGCCCACAGCAAAAATGTCTATAGTCCCTCCCTGACCCCAAAGATCTCCTTCCCAGCCCTCTTCCTCCTCTCTCCAAACCCAGCCTCCATATGTGGAAGGGAGGTAGAGTGGGGGGAGCTATGGAGATAGCCACAGAGGCTGGAGGGGACCGGCCACAGGGAAGAAAAAGAATGGAGCAGAGCTGGGAGATTAGAGACTCAGGTCTGAGCTGCTTGCTGAGAAAGGGCACTTTAAGCACCAGCTTGTTGCTTCGGGAGGGGCAGTGGGGAACAGACAGACCCAGGGTAGAAACAAACAATCAAGGAAAAATCTGTTCCTTGCTGCCCTAGGCAGCTTTTAATTGGCGGTCCGGCTCCTGCCTCTATTTGTGCATCATTTAACCTCTAGCTCTAAGAAGAAAGGGAGCTTAAAAAAATCTAGGGTGGGGACAACAGGAGAAAAGGAGAGAGGGGAGGAGGAGGAGAGGAGGGCAAGATATAAGAGGTGGAGAGGAGGAGAGAGGAAGTGGGGGGAGGGAGGAGAAGAAAACACAGGTTTGCAAGTTCAGACAAGTCTGTGGTCAGCCTCCTGCAGGGGCTGGAGGGAGTTACACCTCTTTAATCTCTTTCAAAGCTGGAGATAATTGGACGGCTGTGTCGTATGTGTGTGGATGTGTGCATGTGTGTATGTGTCTGTATGTAATTGCCATGTGTCTGTAGCTTTGTGAGCATGGGGTTTGAGCAGTTGTAGGTCCTTGGTCTTTGTCACTTAGTGTGTTGCTGTGTGTGCGAGTGCATTTTTATGGGTGTGTGTCTGTATGCTGTGTGTGTATGTGAAGCTAGGCAGAGACCTTAAGACCAATTTGCTCCCTCGAAAAGAGATGAGTGAATGAATGGAAATCTTCAGTTAACATCTTCCTGGCTGCAGAAAGCAGCACCGAGAGAGGTTGCCTGCAAATCTGGGCTCTGAGAAATAAATCAGGACAGCCCATGGAGATGGAAACAGGAGAGGCAGGCATCTTCCCAAGCTTGTTTTCCCAAGCTTGTCACTAGCTCCCTAACCAGCCAGCGTGTTTAGCTTTCTAGGACAAGGAGGTGGCCTAATACTGAGGTCTGAGGCCAGATGGCCTGACACATGGTAAGGTAATGAGAGGGGCTGAAGGCAGTCCTCTTCCCCCACCCCCAGTTCCTCCCCACCCCCCAGGTTCCTCATGCTGGCCAGGAGTTGGGGGGGGGGGAGGAACAAAAGTAAACCTAAGATTATTCTGTTTCTTTTTAATGGCCGTTTCCTTTTCAAATCAAACCTCTCCATAGAAACATTATAGCATTTCAGAAATGTACAAGCTAAACCATGAAATTCTCCCATGCTCCTGTTAGCATATTTTGATGTTAGCATTTTCATCTCTCCACATGTTTCTTTGCATATACTAGCATTTTGGATATATATTAATATGCATGGATGCACGCAATGTATTTGCATACGTTCACACACATACGTTTCATTATCTTTAGAAAAACAAAATAATACAGTATTGTTCTGAAACGTGCTTGTTTCCCTAAATAACACCTCGTGGACGTCAGTCCACGTCCGTTCAAACGAAACTGGATCAGTGCGTTGAAAGGGTTCTATACTACTCCCTTGTGTGGGTGGGTTCCAACCTGTTTAGCCAGTGTCTCCACAGTGGATATTTCCGTGGTTTTCTAAGTTCTGTGGTCTCAGTGGTCGTCCTTGTGGGTGCTTTTGTGTGATACTTTCAGTGAGATCATGGAGAGGAGGTTCTGTTCTAATGGGACCTGCCAGGAAGCGAGCCTCCAGTGCCCCTGTTCTCAGTTCTTAGCTTCCCTGCTTAACGCGCAGGACAATTTCTCGTTCTCTGCCTTTAGTACCTTCTCTGCACAGAGAGGTGCTAAAAATAAATACACCTGCCTCCTCGTCACTCTGTTTATTAAACTACCTTCCTTAAAGATTCTCAGCATATCCATGGAGGTTTAAAAATACATACTTCAACAATTCACTTGCACAGAGGAAGATTAAATGCTGCCTCCCACTTTAGGCTTTCAACAGTGCTGCCGTGATGTGCTAACACCCCCTAACGCAGACAGTGTTTCTAGAGGAAATGGACCTGCCCGCCTGAGAGAAGAATAACCTCGCCCCAGCTCCTCAGCCTTCCAGCTGGGAGACAGTGGTCAAGTGACTGGTTCTAACCTAACCTGCAGTTCCCGGAAATGAGGATAATAATGCCTGGAGCGTTCACTGAAACAATGCATGTAAAGAAAGTAGCATAGTGTTGGAGACGTAGCAGGTGCTCACTAAATCCGAGCTGCATTATTATTATCATTACTGCCCTACCAATACAGCAGTTGTATATAATGCAACCTAACTCTGCTGCAGTCTTCCTTATCTTCATAAAGGCATCACTATGTACTCAGTTGTTTGATTTAGAAACAGTAATTTGGTGGTAGTCTTAGAGTTGGATGACAGATATTCTTTTATTTGTTTATATTTACTTATTTCACTGCTTACTGCATGCTTGTAAAATTTCTAATATTATAGAAATGTGTGACTTGGAATGTGTGAAATTCCACATAATTCTCTGTCCAAGATAATCACTATTTGCCAAAGCATATTTCTCATTTCCTTGCTTGCCAGTTTATTGACTGACTTCCTCATCCACTAAACCAAAGCTCCAATACCACAGGGATGATAAAAGTGTTCCTCTCTCTGAATATTCAGCATCATGCATCATAAATTGGCATGTTGCAGGAATGCAGTAAAAGCATTTTGAATGAATCCTTGGTGATTTTTAAGAAGGTCATGTTCTTGGGTTGTCTGGGTGGCTCAGTTGGTTAAGCGTCTGACTTTTGATTTCAGCTCAGGTCATGATCTCATGGTTCATGATTTCGAGCCCCATGTCAGACTTTGCACTGACAGCATGGAGCCTGCTTCGGATTCTCTCCCTCCCTGCTTCTTTCTACCCCTTCCCTGTTCAAGCTCTCTCTCTCTCTCTCTCTCTCTCTCACTCTGTCTCTCTTTCAAAGTTAATAAATAAACATTAAAAAAAGAATGTCATATTCTTAACAACTTAGGTGAAGGTGTGGTAAGCCTTCAGATAGGAACAGATACAGCCATGTTCATTGTAGCCAGATAGGGGAGGGCAGGAGAGGAAGGGATCAGGAACTAGTCAGCCACAAAGGAGAGGTGTTGATCTAGCAGATAGAACCAATTCCCCTGAAATTTGGAGGACAGACAATAGCAGACAGTTCCAAGATACTGTTGGCATGTGAGCAGCGCATTCAGGTAACTAGAGGCTGTGGTGGGCAGGCAGGGCCCAGCAATGGGTAATCTACCCAAGTGGACTTGAAATCAGACTTTTGTGGGCTTGTTTCAGGGGTACAGGTATACAAGCTGCAGTCCAACAGCAGCCACCAGGTCTGGGGAAAAACTGGCAGGAGCCCAGAATGCCTGGGGCAGAGCTGAATCCTGAGACAGATTAAGGCACAAGGAATAATGCAGGAGATACCTCTGGAAACCCCTAACTCTTGAGGACCACATCAATGGTCTTGATCCATCAAGACAGGATCTCAGAGACCCTAGGTTACTGACCAAGTGAAGAGGTTAATGACCCCAAGTGTCAGACCCTGAAGATGGAGTAGACCTGCCTCTAACCCTGTCCTACCTTAGACCAGGATTGGCTGAAAAGTTGTTACACAGTGGTGGGAAGGGCTGCTATAGATAGTGACATCTGGGTACAATCCCTGTGCACAGGAAGGAAGGAATGTATACCCTGCTTTCTGATGGCTTTGTTGGCCTGACCAATTGGCAGGCATGGCAGGTCCACATAAATGCAAGGCCTGAACAAATAAGGCATTGGTGAAGCCAACTCCAGAGGCCTTCTACCCAACAGAAATGTTGGTGCCCCAGAGCTCAGGATGCCCAAACCTTAGGTAGGCGGGCATTGGGAGTAGAAAGATGATGTGCTGCTTATTGCCTAACTGGTCCTTCCTCGCTGTCTTTAACCTCTCTATGGTGTCTCCATCCAAGGATGCCTCAATGTTATGTCCAGACATCAGGGGTGCCTACAGAAGCAGGTGACCCCTCCCAAGTGGGGAGCTGCTCACACAGGAGCTTTCTCTGATCCTGGGGAAGCACCTTCACAGTGTCCGAGAGAGCCACAGTAAGCCCTTTCGTGGACTGTTGTCTGAGTGCATTCCAGTGAGGAAGGGGATAATGTTTGCTCAGATGACTTCCCAAAGACTTCGTCGTGTCCAGTCCTTAGAGAAGAGCAGTGTGGTTGAAGCCTGATGTTTCTAAGGGGCCCTGGTGCTGGTGCCTCTGGGAGAAGCAACAGGGAGCAGTGAGCCTGCTCACTTCTGTTATTCTTGTACTTACTGTAAGAGAAAGGGCCTCTGATACTCCCTGAATGAATGAGCCATTCCACTCATTCCCTGTGGCCTTGGGCAAGTTATTGGACCTCCTGGAGCCCCGTCTGTAAAGTGGAGACACTTTACAAAGTTGTCTGAGGATTAAATTAGGTGATATGTGGAGAATGCTTTCCATAATGTCTCCAAGTAGAAGGCAAATGCAAGATAAATGGCAGCCATTACTACTATCATCTGGGTTGTTGTTGCTGTGAGATCAGATCCAAACCTTGTCAAGGAAGAGAGTCCTCAAAAAGGAGGGGGTCTCCAAAGGGAGGACTAATACTCCCCACCATTCACTAGGGAAAGAAGCTTCCAGGCTCTCAGGGCTCACAGTCAGGGGTTGGGACAGGGTGGGGGGCACGATATTCTTCTGATTGGTCTCCAGATATGAGACTTGGGATGCCATTCCAACACCATGCAGCCCTGAGCGCTGGAGGTGCAGCCCCCCATCCCCCAACTCCAAGTTTAATCTGAATCACGACAGAGAATTGTGCATTACTTCATCAACAGCAATGACAATCATAAGCATTATTATTATGCCGTTTGGTGTATTGTTATTCTTGTAAGTGAAGTTATCTTACTGTTATAATTACTTATCTTATTGTTACAAGTATTACTACACCTAAAATGTAATTAATCAACCACTTAACCATGTTCCATGCACCAGGCAAAGGCTTTCCATGCATCCCATCCTCACAAAACTCCTCTGTGGAATTATTATCATCTTTTCAGATGAAAGAAATTGAGACTCAGAGAGGTTAAGTAATTTTCCCAAGGCCGCACAGCTAACAAGTGGCAGAGCCAGAAAATCAAAGCCAATTCTGTCTCTCAAGCTCACATCATAACCTCTGTCTTGCTGCCTCTTCTTCTCTGAGATCTGTGTAATTAACCCTGATTTGAACCCTCCCGGGCTCTTCCCCATTCTTAGATCAGAGAAACTTGGGCTTGAAAAGGACCAGATCACCTGGCCCTGTACCATTCCCCCTCATCCTGCTTATCAGGTATTTGAAAATGGTTATCAAGTCCCCACAACAGCCTTCCTTATGTGAATAGAACGAAGAGTACTCCAGATGAATAGGTTATACCGTGGAAGGAGATTCTCAGGTGCTCCAGATTCTCAATCCTCCAGAGTTCACTTGTCCCTTGAAGGTCTCAGACTCTGCCCCCATCTGCCCCCTCTCCTGACCCCCACTATGGATGCTGCACTGCCTTCCGCCTCACCTGCCTTTCATTTCTGCTTATCTTCTCTGTCCACATGTCGTGCTCTATAGGCATGATCTCGTTCCAGCTTCCCAGCAACATTCCGCAGTGGATACTATTCTTATCCTCATATTCCTGATAAGGAAACTGAGGCACAAAACAGTCGCAGAATCAGCAGGCATCACGCTCTGACAGGTCTCACTCCAAAATCCTATGTTGTTATAACTCGACTGCATTCTTTTATTTACATTTCAGTTCAATCATGTTCCTCGTTTTTCCTTAGAACAACTAAGACAGGCTGGCATCAGAAACAACCCTTCCCTCTCTCCCCACCAAAAAATAAACCCTAAAAAATAGCATACTATGCGGGGCGCCGGGGTGGCTTAGTTGGTTGAGCATCTGACTCTCGGTTTCCACTCAGGTCATGATCTCACAGTGCATGAGTTCGAGCCCCACATTGGGCTCCACACTGACAGTGTGGAGCCTGCTTGGGATTCTCACCCTCCCTCTCTTTGCCCCTTCCCTCCTTGCACTATGTCTGTCTCTCAAAATAAATAAAATTTAAAAAAATAGCTTCCTATGCTAAATACTGAAAGAGGGCACAAAGAAAATAATTATAGAAAACATAAACTGCATAAAGGTTCTCAAAGTACAGATTTCTGATCCTCCAATAATTATTTTCTTGACCCAAGGGGCTGGCACCACCCCAACTGTGTACTGCCCAGCTTCAGGGCCTCCGGGGTCCCTCCTTCCTGACGTCATGCAGAGGCACCGTCTTGGCTCTTAACCACAGAGAACGGGCAACCACCCACCTGCCTTCTCCCCACCGTGGGCTCATTCTGCAGCTTTATTCCGGTCTGGTGTCAGACTTCATCCCCCCTTGCTCACTCACTCCTTCAACAAGTATGTATTAGCAGACAGGAATTTAATTAATGGGCTTGCCCTGTCAGTGAGATTGGATTTTCCACATGAGCCCTTGGTTTTTATATTTATTATCTTTGGCACCTGCTAGGTGCCGTACCAGTTTGGGGATGCCGGTTGTGACAATAATGCTAACAACAAAAAAACAGTAATAACTAAACTTTGCTGAGTGTTCCCCATGGACCAGACCATGTAGCAAAACACTTTGCTTGAATTTTCATATTTGATTCTTTCAATCTTCCAGTGTGTGTGTGTGTGTGTGTGTGTGTACTATTATCATCCCCATTGTACAGACAAGGAAACAAGAAGGGTAAGTAGATGGCTAAGATCACACAGCAGGGAGGATCAGAGCTACAACTTGGAGCCCAGAGCCTGAGCCCTTGGCCGCTGTGCTATTGCAGCATGTCATAGAGAGCTGAACAGCATGGTCCTGAAGGGGACAACAGTGCGCTAACAGGTGCATGACAGACATCTTCATGGAGTGTATACAAGCGGGGAAGGGGCAGAGAGAGTCAGGAAAAGTTTTATGGAGTCAGGTACCTGCAGGCTGGTCCCTGAAAGCTGCATAGGGGGTCCCTGTGTAGACAGGAACAGAGGGGCACTCCAGGCAGAAGAAGCAATGTGACCAAAGCCCCGGAGGGCTGCCACAACCTGGCCTTTCTGGGAACTGTTGGCATGTGGCTGACTTCAGTGGGGTGGGCTAGGGAGAAACTGGGGAGTGAAGAGGCTAGAGGTATTGTCAAGAGTGAGATCCCAAAGGCCCCACAGGTAATGGGTGGCCTCTGAGGGATGGGGAGCAGGGGAGAACAATGATGAGACACGAACTATAGGAAGATCCCTTGGGCACCTGTATGAAGGGCGGAGAGGGGGGAGACCTGGTCCCATAAAAGGCTCAGTGGGGCAACTACCCCTAATCACATTTAACCTGACTTTGAGCTTCGATGAATAACTATTAGCAACAGCTCCCAAATCTTGGACGAGCTGCTTCCTCCACTTTGCTAGGCCCCTTGACCCTGCAATTGAGACACACAAAGTGCGTTCAGGGATTTGGAGCAGCGGGAACATTGTGAGCTCCCCAGCCATGCTGTGAGGTCGTGGCTCCTCTCCCTGGGGTCCTGCCAAAGGCCGGGGCGTGCTGGCGAGGCTCGCTCTGCTAGCTCATCAGTTTGCTGGGCGGTTCTGAGCGTCAGCCCCACTACTTTTCAGGTGTGAAGTAATGCCAGCTTGTCAAATTCAAGAAGGGGGCACCAGAGGGTCCTGGTTCTGGTACCCTGCCTCTGGCATTCCTTAAAGCTCTTCCTTCTTCTAGGGAAATCTTGTCTGTTTTCCCCAGGTAACCACCTGGGAGTCAGTAAGTCAAGGGCCAATCACCTGCCTCATTCTGCAGACAATGCTTGTATTAACACAACCCCAAGCCGGTCACTTGGTTAACATTAGCCTCCTAACCTACTAATTTTTAGAGATCATTTATAAAAACAGAGTAGCCTTCTAATTTCCCTCAGATTCCCCCAATTACCAGAGCTGTATATTGAACGGGGAACTGAATAGAAATTCCCCGTTGGAGTAAAATGTCTCCCCTTTGGACATTCCTAAGTGTCTTCTAATTTTAAGCCAAATCGTTCTTCCCTAATAGTGGACCCACGGAGACTTTAGATCTGAAGCAAACTCAAAAGTGGAAGAAAGAGCAAGGAAGTGGAAGAGAGCAAGGAAGGAGGGCGGGGGATCCTTCTCCAGGTGCAGAAGCTGGTTTCTGGGATAGAAGCCAGGAGGGTCAATGAGCTGGGTCTAACCGGAATAGCAGACACAAATGAGGCTCAGAGAGATGCTGGCAACACAGCACCCCATCCAGAGGGCAGGATCTTTAGGAGGGTCAGGTTCATGATGGTAGCTGTGACTTCTGGGAGGTCAGCCAGTCCACAGTAGCCCCCACGCAGCACCCAAGAGGGCTTTGGAGGCAGGGAACGCCTGTATCTATGCCTTCCTCACCCACACTTCACCGAGCATTCCCCACGGCAGCGGACTGCTGTGCTAGGCAGGGCCACGGGATGTGGTATCAGGCCGACTTGAATTCAGACCCAGCCTAGTCTCTTGCTAGACTGAAGGTTGGCGATGATAAATTCCTTAATCTCATTTGACTTAAGTTTCTGCTTCTGTTAAAGGGAGGTAATAACTGTGCCAAGCTCAGAGGGCTGTTATGGGGATTAAGTGTAATAAGGGATGTTGACAGTGCTTAACACTGTACCAGCCCTGGACACAGGCTTAAACATTGTTAAAAGAGGTTATTATTATAAGCTCACACCAGGGATGCAGACATGAGTGGAACAGGATATTCTGTCCTTGGAAAGCCAGATGGATTGGGCTCCTACTCTAGCAGCAAATCAGAGGCCGATGGGGGGTGGGGGTGGGGAACAGAAGCTGAATTAGGCTAGATCCTCGTAAAAGGAGCTGGGCAGACCCCCAGGCATCCAAGAGCACCTTTGTTAATTGGTGGGGGAGATTCGTCCTTTGCCTTCCTTTGGGCCCAAACAGGGTCGTCCGAGCCACCTGTGCAGATGTGTCCACACCCCAGGAGGCCTCTGCCTACATCCAAGCTGGAGACAGAGCCTGAGAACTCGCTTGATGCTGGGTATGAAGCAGATAAGGGCCAT
The DNA here is from genome assembly GCF_023721935.1 of Panthera uncia. NCBI lineage: Eukaryota > Metazoa > Chordata > Mammalia > Carnivora > Felidae > Panthera > Panthera uncia. Next base: position 38,164,727 of record NC_064814.1, read on the forward strand.
TAGAGCCAGCTAAGCGGCTGAGACTGAATGGCTTATCTCAGCTCCCCAGTGGAACCAAATCAAATCCATGAAAAATATTAGGTTTTCAAATCAAAAAGGCAAACCATGTTGAGCAAACCAGCCGCTGGCAGCAGACCGCTAATTGGCTTGTGTCTGTCAAAAAACATTGAACTTGACAGGAATCAGGAACCATTGACCATCAGGCACTGGGGAGATCTACCCAGGGTTCATCACATTTGCCCCTCCCACCTGCCACCACACCACTGCCCAGGGCCCATTTATTTTTCCTGTTGGGGAAGAAAAAAAAAAACATTTCACCAATGCAAAGCCGCAGCAGAAGGGAGCTGGAATGAAGTTTCTCTTCTAGCCAAACCACACACCTGCCCTTGTGCCCCTGTAAACCATGCATTCATTTGAGAAGCATTATTTAGTGGCTCGTGTATACTGGGTATTGAAGATGGAAGGATAGATAAAGCCCCCTCAACTCTGTCTTCATAGTCTAGAATTGGAGGTGGGGTGTCAACAGACATTTAGGGGTGCCTGGGCGTCTCAGTAGGTTAAGCGTCTGACTCTTCATTTTGGCTCAGGTCATAATCTTGTAGTCCGTGGGTTCAAACCCCACGTCTGACCCCAGCTCAGAGCGTACTTGAGATTCTGTCTCTCTCTCTCTCTCCCTCTTTCTCTCCCTCTCTCCCTCTCTCCGCCCCCCACCCCCCGCTCTGTGTCTCTCTCACACCCTTTCTCTCTCAGAATAAATAAACTGTGAAAAAGAGAGACATTTAAAACACAGTGTGATATGATGAGATTTGTACCCCATGAGACCGTAGCTCAAGGGAAGGGTACCTGTGAATCTATGGGAGAATAAGGAAAGCCTTAGCTGACTCCCAGAGGGTGAAGTAGGCTTGTTCTGGTGGACTGACAAGGGAGGACATTCCAGGAAGAGAGCACAGCCTGGTCAAAGACATGAAAGTGTGCAATGTGAGAACAGTTGTGTTCAGGGACATATAAATCCTTCCCTATTGCTAGAGCCTGAATGAAGTATGTCTGTATATATGTTATTTTGGGTGATGAAGGACAGAAATGAGGCTGGACAGGTCTGGAAGGTCCTAGGCATGAATACTCAGTGCAAAGGCTAAGGAGTTTAGGTTTTTATTTTGAAGGTGATGGGGAAGAAAAGCAAGGAGTCATGTGGTTAGAATTGTATTCATAAGGTAGAGGAGGGTGGAGGCTTGAGTCCTGGAAGTCAGGAAGCTACTGTAATGGTGCATGTGACAAACAATGAGAACCTGAACCAGGGAAGTTGTGGAGGGAATGGGGGCAGGGTGATAAAAGAGTTATTTGGAAGACAAGATCAATGGACTTGGATGTCAGGAGTACTGAGGGAGAGGGGAGTCTCGAGGGTGACAGACACCAGAGATGGTGACATGGACAGACTTGCTGACTCCACCTAAGCACACCTCCAATCAGGGCATCGCCCTCCCGCTAACACCACTTTCTGAGGCGTTTCCCAAAATGTGGTGTACCACTGTTGGGCTACTAGGGCATTTTAGGGGGCACACAGAAAAGCACATTTTTTTTTGTTTATTCATTTTTGAAAGACAGAGAGAGACAGAACACAAGCAGGTGTGGGGCAGAGAGAGAAGGGGAGGGGGGGACACAGAATCTGAAGCAGGCTCCAGGCTCTGAGCTGTCAGCACAGAGCCTGATGCGGGGCTCAAACTTCACGAACCGCGAGATCATGACCTGAGCTGAAGTTGGATGCTTAACCGAGTGAGCCACCCAGGCACCCCGAAAAGCACATTTTTTTAACAGTGACCATTCACTTTATGTTTGTTGGAACAAATATAAATAACCTACCAAACCCTGGGTTTCATGGATATTATTGCTTGGAGAAAAATTAAAATGTTCATTTTAATGAACACTGAGCCTCGTGGCTCAGTCAGTTAAGCATGCAGCTTCAGCTCAGGTCATGATCTTGCAGTTCATGGGTTCGAGCCCCACGTAGGGGTCTGTGCTGACAGCTCAGAGCCTGGAACCTGCTTCGGATTCTGTGTCTCCCTCTCTCTCTCTGCACCTCCCCTGCTCACACTCTGTCTCTGTCTCTGTCTCTTTCAAAAATAAACAAACATTAAAATTTTTAAAAATAAAAATAAAATATAATGTTAATTTTAAGAAAAACATTTTAAAATGTAAAATTTTAATTTTACAAAGCTAGTCAATTTAAATTAAAAATAAACATTATAATAGATGGATGGGATGTGTAGATAAAAATCAATAAAGGTGGTAACGAGATAATGACATCTTGAGGAACATGGCTCAAAGGAGAAAGGGACATTTCTGTGCATGGCATTCAAGGCCTTTTCTTCCCATACTTACCAACCACATTAAACTGCCAGTCATTCCTAACGTATCCAAATTTATCCAGTGGTTGGCTGTGGCTTATAATGACCTTAGCCATTGGTATACCTTTCCATTTGAGCTCTGTAATCTCACCAGTCTTTCAGAATCCAGTTTAAAGACATTTACTCATGAAACGTTCCCAAGATAAGAGATATAAATTCCCCCTGTCCCTCTCCAGCTGGCCATGAGCTTTCCTCCTTAAAACTCCCATGGCATATTTGTCAATTTTATCTCCTTATATCATTTTTTATTTCAATTGTGTATTCTCTGAAAGTGGACACTCATCCTTATTTGTATCTTTGATGTTTAAGAATATTCAAAATGTTTGTGTAATAATTCTATAGGTCTCTGTTTTCATTTTCTTTCTGTGTTAGTTATCTATTGCTGTGTTACAAATGATTCCCAATTTAGATGTTAAAACAACAAACATTTATTAGCCAGAGTATCCGTGGGTCAGGAATCAGGGAACAGCTTAGGTAGGTGGTTCTGGCTCAAGGTCTCTCAGAAAGTTCTAGTCAGGCTGTTGGCTGGGGCTGTGGGCAACTGAAGGCTCAAATGGGGGATGATGTATGTCTAAACTCAATCATGTCGTGGTTGGAAGGCCTTGGTTCTTTACTGGTTATTACATAGAGAGCTCAGTTACTCACCATGTGGGTTTATCTATCGGCTGAGTGAATCTCTCTGCAATATGGAGCTAGCTTCCCTCAGAACAAGAGTAGGAGGGGGGAGAAGACAGTGTCTTTCATAACATAAACTCAGGAGTGACATACCTAACTTCTGTGGTATTCCACTGGTCACACAGACTGACCCTGGTACAATGTAGGAAAGGTCTACACAAATGTGTAAATACCATAATGCAGGGCTAATTGGGAGTCATGTTGGAGGCTGGCTACCACACCTCCTCAAATATGATCTTTGATAATAAGTCTTGGGTTGAGTCAGTTTCATAGTGCCTAGCTTAGTTCTCGGCATATAGAAAGTTCTTAGCGAGGGTAAGTGGGTGGATAGATAGGTGGATAGATGAATTAATAGACAGATGAAAATGATGACCTGTAACTATTTAAATCCCACATGTTTGGCACTGTGATAAGCAATCATCTTCATGGTTTGGTCTTTGACTCAAAGAATGTGAGGTCTAGAAAGGACCATCTAGTGCCCACTTCATTTTTCAGATGCAAAATCAGGGGCCAAGAGAGATAGTTGTGAGTTGCTGAAGATCAGCAATAACTTAGTAGCAAAGCCAGGACTAGAACCTGAGGTTCCTCTTCCCATGCTTCCTCTCCATCACCAACGTGAAAGGGATGGTGTCTGCTTGTCCCCAAATTCCTACCCATGCCAGATCTAAGAGGAGCCCTCAGATAGAGATAGGGAGAAAATATGACTTGTTCAAATCCAAGACCAGCTGGACTTCACTGACCCAGACATCCTCCCTGATTTGTCTTGAACACCCACCTACTTGTGGTCAGTCTGTGTGTCTATCCTCTCTCCGGACTCCAGACTGTCCGTGTGACCTCACCACAGACATCGGTATTCACCACCACTCCTTCCCAGTATGCCCCTCCATGTGCTATGCTACTTCTGGGTGAGTCTGCCTCCAAACTGACTCCTTGTCAAGCTGGGACTTTCTTAAGTGCATCTTTTCCTCTGCTGATACATCCCTGTGGATGCACCATAAATGCTGACATTTCTCCAGAGCAGGATGTTTTTGAAAAAATATTTTAGATGAATGCCAGGCCAGGCCGCACGAAATGTCATGGTGACTTTCCAAAGAGACCTGCCAGGAGCTGGGGTGAGTAAAAATAGCCACTGCTTGGTGCGGATGTGAGGAGAGTAAAGATCACTGGGAAAAGAGATTATTTGTTTTTAAAATAATTATTCCTAAGTAGTTCTGGCCTGAAGCATGCGTCAGACTGGCAGGCAGGGAAGCGGAAGGTCTGTGTCTGACGCTACAGGGGGAAGGCAGAGGAGGGCAACAGATGGGAAGGTAGGGGGATGGAGCCTTAGATCTCAGCCCCAACAGAACACTCTGTAAAGCTCGGAAATCCCCTCTAAGATTGTGATGCTCAGTTTCTCCACTTGGAGTAGAGAAAGAGAGGGAGGAATGTGGTTAGGGAATGATGTACATATGCCTACATACAGAGACGGTGAGAGAGAGACACTGAGAGAAAAGTAGACAAGTCAGATGGAGAGAAATGCACAGTAATGCCCGTGTTCGGGTATTAAGGAGGACACTTGTTGTGATGAGCACCGAGTGCCATATGTAAGTGAGGAATCACTGAATTCTACTCCTGAAACCAAGATTGTGTTGTATGTCAACTGACTAAAATCTAAATGAAAAAAGTAATAATAATGCTCGTGTTCCATTAAGGAAAATATAAGGACCATGGACAGTTCTGGCTTGCCCTGGCTCTCTTCTTCATAGCTGTACACCCAGGCTGGGCGTGCTCCTCTCCCATCCGGAGATATTAGTAGAGGCGCCCCAGGACGAGTGCATGAGGTTGGAGTCAGAACACTCTGGGAGCCAGCCCTGGGGTCCTCATATGCCAGGGTGTACTCCTGAGCAAGTTATTTCTTGAAGCTTAAATTGCCCTCATCTGGAAAATGGGGAGAGTTCCTACCCTCGAGTTTGTTGTGAGGACTCGATGAACAGAGAAACCAAGCGCTCAGCAAGGTATCTGTCACTTGGTAGGCACTAAATGAGGAACATCACCAGCGAACTACTATTCCAGGGGCCCTGACTTCTCTAGGCTTCCATTTTGGGGGAGGAAAAACCTGCCTCTCATTTAAGCTGGTAACTGAGTTAAGTGGGTTAAGTGGTTGGGTGAAAACATTGTGAAAGCAATGAGATCACTTGGAAGTTTACAGTTGGAGATGACAGTGTGGTCAGTGTGCATGGAGCCAGATTTGGAAGGAAGGAAATGAACATTTACTGAATATCTTCTATTTGCAGGTCCTCCCTGTATTAGGTTTTTACATATGTCATTTTTTTTTTAATTCTTAAAACAACTCCATGAAGCCAGAATTGTTACCTCCTTTCCATTTTTTTAGAAACAAGTCAGGAACCTAAACATCAGAGAGGTAAATAATTTTGCCCCAAGTCACACAGCTTACTTGTTATTCTGACTCCAAACTGTTTGGCAGCAAAACCTGTGTTCTTTCTTCTGAAAAATTTTGTCTGTATAAAACTGGAGCTGGAATGTGATAGAAAGATTGAATTTAGCCACGTTTTGCACTCAGCCTTCAAATTGCGTGTAATGGTGTGTGTTTGCTTTTCCCCCTTAACTGTAATTAGTTTGTTTATTCCATAGAAAATGTTAACCCACTTCTAAAGCCCAGTCCTGACAGGAATTTCACTATGTTTTTCTTTAGCTCCACTTCTCCATTTGGAAGAATTCCATTCCATCCTTCGGGCTTCACTCAAATATCAGCCAGCTCCACAAAGCTTTCAGTGATCCCTTAAACAAGGAGAGACACGCCCTCCTCCACGTTCCATGGTGCTTTGCTGACACTGCCTTCTATTTATCCTTTTATCTCGGACACCTAGCACAGTGTCAGGCACCTAGTAGGAGCTAAAGGAGTATTTATTGAAGGGAGGAAGGAAAAGAAATGCTTCAGAAACAATAGGATTTAAGGTAATGACAACAGTGATCGTAATGCCAACAACCAGCATTTATTGAGATGTGTGATAGTCCAAGTTCTGTTCCAGGTGCTTGACACGTATCATCTCATTTAATGCTTACAATAACCCACAGGAGAAGTACTGTTACCATCCTGATTTAACAGGCTATATTCCTTATTTACAGTCACAGAGCTAATTAGTAGATTTTTTAGTAGAAGATTTAGAGGATAAATCTAAAAGATTTAGAAGAAACAATCTAATCAGTAGAAGATAATTAGAAGTTTGAACCCTAGCAGATTTGTGACAGAAGCTCCCAGGAACTGCATCTCTGTGATCCTCAGAGGACTTCAGGGGGAAGAACAGGAGCCCTGAGCCTGACGCACTGACCCCTAGGCACAGCTTTGCCAGGGGTCAGCTGTGTGGCTCCAAGTGTTCGCTAACTTGCTAAGTCTCTGCTTCCTCCCCTGGATGAGGGAGCCAGCCCCACCCGCCGCAATATTGTGGAGAGGTTGTGATGCTTATTAACAGGGACCCACACATGCCGGACCTTCAATAAACACTAGTTCCCAGTCTCTCTGCCGTGGACGTCCAGCCCCTGCTGCTCCTTGAATCTCCTTGTCTCTCTTGGAAAGAGGAATATGGCTTAGACATCCATGCATTTATTCTTCTTACAAATGTGTACGGATCAGCTACTATGTACCAGGCAATATTGTGTTGCTGAGGATGCAGTGGTAAGCCAAATAGTGCTACTGTTGTAGGACTTAGATTGTTGTATTATAGTGTAGCGTCTATTACTATTAATAACATATGAATAAGCTAAGATCCAAGGATCTAGGACAGGGTGGCACTGCATTAGGGAAGGGTTTGGGATGGGTGGCATTTTAACAGCCCTGAATAAGAAGGGGCTAGCCTTGGTAAGATCTGGGGGAAGAGCATTCCTAGAAGAGGGAACAGCAAGGATAGAGACCCTGAGGCGAGATAAAGGTGTGTGCTCCGAGTATAGAAAGGCAGCCACTGTGGCTCAAGAGTGGTGGTAAAAGTAGAGGTGTTCAAATAGGCTGGGGGCTGCGATGCCAGGCGTGGAGGGTCCTGGAGCCCCTGGAATTGGCATGAATTTGACCCAGGATGGATGAAAGGTAAGAATTCATTGATGGAGCAATTGAACTGAGCTTTATAGTCTGACTCTTTTCAAATAGATGTTGTCCATTAAAGATCATCTTATCTACTTCATAAGAAAGAAGAAAGCTGCAGATTGCAACTCTAGCCTTTAAAATGTTTTCTGAATTATTTTCCAAGACATATAAAAATCAATCTCTCCACAGAAAAATAGCAAAGTTGCTAATTTTATGGGAAAGCTCTAAAATAAGGATGATTTCATTTCTCACAGGCTGTCACTAGATTCTATTCGAGACTTTCGCCAGCTTCAAAAAATACCGCATAAAACAATACCAAATCTCTATGGCTAATGCAGACCAATGGAACTTCTTGACAGGAGGTTTTGACACCATATACAGGAGCCCATCACAAATTGCCAAGTTTGAAAAAAAATGGGTGAAAAGAAGCAGAGACCCAGAGGAACTTTGCCATCTGGAAGCCTAATTGGCTGATGATCCCCTTGGCTGCATTAATAGAGGTTTAGTACGGATAACACAGGAGGTGATTTTCCCTTTCTCCTCTGCTCAGATCCAGCCCTACTTAGACATTGTCTGAAAGCCCACAAGTTGTTTAGTTTTTCTGACAAATTAAAGATATTGTACTTTTGCAGTTTTGACAAATGGTTTCAAAATTCTACCAAAACTTTCCCTTTGAGAGATTTTAAAAGAGATCAGAACATTCTCTTTCCATGTTTTTTTTCTTTTTCCTCTTTCTTTCTTTCTTTCTTTCTCTTTCTTTCTTTCTTTTAGTGTACAGATATGAAAGCTTTCCTAGGGGAAGTACATCATCTCTGGCAATAAAATCATGTAACAATGGCAACATTTCCAAACATCCATTTTTCCAAATGCTCTTTCCATATCATGACTCTTTTTTGAGAGGCAATTGCTCTCATATGTATTGTTAAAGTGTCACCTCTACCTTGAAGGAACAGATTAAGTTTCCTTTTTTGTGTGTGTGTGGAAAATATCTGCTAAGTAGTAGACTCCTGACAGCCACTTGCCATTACAGAAAAGGTCATCAAATTTGGAATGCTTGTCTTTTTTTAAAAAAGAACACACAGCTCTACTTCAAGCTTCTCACCTGTTCTTTTTTTCTTTTTTTTTTAATATAATTTATTGTCAGGTTGGCTAGTGTGTGTGTGTGTGTGTGTGTGTAATGTATACAGTGGATACAGTGTGCTCTTCGTTTTTGGGTTCATTACTTCCATACAACACCCAGTGCTCATCTCAACAAGTGCTCTCCTCAATTCCCATCACCCATTTTTCCCTCTCCCCCACCCCCCCCACCCACCCCCCAGTTTGTTCTCTGTATTTAAGAGTCTCATGGTTTGCCTCCCTCCCTCTCTGTTACTATTTTTCCCCTTCCCTCACCCCATGGTCTTCTGTTAAGTTTCTCAAGTTCCACGGATGATTGGATGGAACTGGCGTGTATTATGCTAAAGTGGAAGAAGTCTTACCCAAAGTGCTCACTATGATGTAATTAGAGAAAGCTGGAGCTGCTAGGGATGTTGTGGTCACCTCCCTTCTCATTACAAAGCACCTAATGATTGTGTTTTTAAGCCCTTGTTTTTATGTATGTAACCACATTAGTGGGATCTGTGGTCCCTCCTTTATTGCTGGCTTCCATTTCTTAGCACAATCATTTGCTTATAAATGAATCAATGGGTAAGTTTCACGGGGACATCCTCTGAATTCTTTTTTATTGCACTCAAAGCAGCAGCTGCATCCGAGGTTACACATCCACAGTTTTACTCCTGAAATATTGCATCTTATTGAAGAAGTAATTTATTATTGAGGCTATAACCTTTCTGGTTATATCATTTTTAGGACCTAAAAAAAAAGAGCTCTTCATATGGCAAAATTGAATTCGTATTGAAATTGTTACAGTAAAAATAAAAAATTATTATTGAAATTATTATTGAGACTGAATTTAACCAACAGATCTAGTTACAGACAAGTTAGACATAACTGTACTTTCATTCAAATATATGGCACGTCTCCCACCCTGCATACATATTTTGCTGTTACAAGTTGTCAGTTCAGCTGATCTTTGCTGAATACATGTATTGCCATTTCAGGCATTAATAGGAAAAGGATTAGGGTTATGGAATTCTTCTTAAGAGCCATAACATCATAACACAATATATGCATAACATGGCAGAACATAATCATCACAAACCTTTTCAAACACCAGTGGGAGTCAGTATGTCCTGAAGGACTTTGGTTTTTCTCTGTCTGACTTATTTCAGTTAGCATAACACCCTCCACATCCGTCCATGTCGGATGACTTCTTTTTTACCGTGGTAACATACACATAATATAAAATGTACCATTTTAGCCATGTTTAAGTGCACAATTCAGTGGCATTAAGTCTATTCATCCTGTTGTGTAACCATCACCACTGTCGACCTCCAGAACTGTTTCATCTTCCCAAACTGAAACTCTGGCCCCATTGAACGTAACCTTTAGACATACTCTCTACAACACGCCATGCTGAAATAAGCCATAGGGACGTACACCTGGCTCTGCCACGGGGGTTTCAGACTTGCTGGGAAGCAAGGAGAATTGAATGATGACCTATGAATCATAGTTCCTTATGGTGGAATCCTGAATCTGGGTAGAGCAGTGGCCTAAATTGCAGGGAGTGAGTAACTGGCTATGATTTCTGTACAGTCAGTTGTGAGGCTAGCCCGGAGCTGGCTCCTCTCTCTTATGGGCAACATGAGAATCCATTTTCTCAGAAAGAAACTCTGTAAAGTGGACAAAAATAGTAATGCTCTTCTTAGTAGAAATCTGTATGGTTTAGAGCATCCTTTTGCATCTATTAGTCCCTGTAACTCTCCTGATAGTCTTGTGAAGGAACCAGAACAAATATTGTCTGCCCTGTTTTGTAGGTGAGAAAAGTAAATGGCTTTCCCAGAGTCGTATGGATTGTCAGCAGAAGAGCTGGAATTTAAACAGAGAAATTTAAATTTTAAGTGCATGTTGATTTCTAGCTACTACTTTGTAGGGAATATCTAATGTACTTGAAATGTCAGGTCAGGAAACAGGTGCCATGCTAGGTATTTTAAATAGGAGTGTATTTAATATAGGGGATTGGAGGCTTACACAACTCTTTTTGGCTGGGAAATAGAGGTCCGAGGGTACTTCTGTGTTTCAGAAAAAAGCAGAAATGCAGAAATCACAAGGAAGCCACTACAGGTTTCAGTGTCTTCAGGAGGATGCCCAAAAGCCCCTAGTGAAAACCCCATCCATTATCTGCTGAAGGCCACGTTTTAGCCCACACAGCTGTTGCTGGAGGATTGGATCTTCTCTTCCATCTCAGAAATCTCAAAGGGCCTCTTCTTGGCAGGATCTCAGTGATCCCTGTTGGTAAGGGAGTTGGTAATGGGAAATATAGTTTTCCAGGCTTCCACCTCCTGAAGTTAAAGGATCACTTAGAAAATCAAGGATGACACTATGAACAGATAATAATGTTCAGCATGTCTGGGTATTAGCTAGAATCACAGCTGAAATGCAGAGAATAAAAATCAGCCTACTGGGTTGTTAACCCCAAGTATGGATTTCTTTCTCTCGTCTCCTCCCACACACTCTGCTGTGGATCAGTGGTCTTTCCCTCATGGACACCTAGTAAGAAGAATTCAGTGCCCCCCGGAAGGGAAATGGCTGGAGAAGACAGAGCCGAGAAGGGTGCATTCCATGCTAAAGTAGATGAGCAGGTGCATGGGGAGCAGATACTGAGGAGGGGCTGAGCCAGCTCCGATAGGAGGCAGGATGTGTAGTAGGAGAACAGACCCTTGATCGGGTTGACTATGGTGTTCATTTCTGCTCCATTCTGTACTGGCTTGTGACCTCCCCTTCTGCGGACGAGCTTCTTCAATTGCAAAAGGAGTAATGGTGCAATGGTATGTACCTTATAAGGTTCCCAGGAGCACCTAGCACGTGTCTACCTGGCACATAGTACGTGCTCAGGGAACATGCTACTGGAATGAGTTCAAGGAGTCAGACTGGCCACCATGGTGTTCCTCTTAGAGTAGTAGGTAGAACTCACTGGCCAGGGCCGTTTCTCCATCACAGAATCTTATAGCTGTGGCTGGATATGGGGGTTTCAACGGAATGCTTAACCCTCATTGTCTTTGCTGTTACTGTTTTCCCTACTCTTATTATTTTATAGTGAAATAGCATGGTCTAGTCACATGTGCTTTCCTTTCTATTGTTATTATTTATAATTTTACAACATCCCTGTAGTGTAAGGTGGTGCAGGGACTGTCTGGATCTGGAAGACAAGGGACCAAGCCCTGGGAAGCAAAACAAGGAGCTGGACTTGAGCTCTGAATAGCAGCTTCAGATTGGCCGCGGACGGCTAGAATGCTGTTTTATACGCAGTCCGTCTCTATGGGTTCGGGGTAAGCCCCCACTGCCTGTCAACTGCAGGATTGTTCATTGGTGCCCTTAACTTGGGTTCTGTCCTCAGATACTGTCCCCCCTGCACCATTCCCCTGTCCTCCATAGTCCTTCTGGCCTTTAAGTTCCTGACAAAACTCACTTTGGACTATATCATGGTGGACTTTGTGATATATTTAGCCATCTCTGTCTGGTTATCTTGGTCAAAGGTTAAAGGAAAATTTTTTCTCTGGTTTTGGCCCCTGTGTGACCAGGGATAAACCTCTCGACCTCTCTGAGCCTGAATTTTCCCACCTTTGAATCAAATGATGTGATTCACATAGGAGGATTTAAGAATCTGTGACTCTAAGGGAGCATCTTGCTGGGTGCCTGGAACATAGTAACGCAGACAAGGCCTTTTCCATCCCTTCCCACTCTAGATGCTTCCTTGGGCTCCTTCTCCACTATCTTTCTCTGTCCCTGGCAGTTTCAACACTGCTGTTCACCTCCAAACTGCTGCTCCCAATACCCTTCCATACTGATGTCCCTGAAAAGAACTAATTTAGCCTTGACCTTTTCAAGTGGAAACCCAGGATCCAAAGTCCTAATTTTATGCTTATTGAAAGGTTAGGGTATTGACCCAGTGTCTTATGTAAGCTGGGGACACAGGGTCCTCAGTGATAGACTGCTTCTCATGGCAGAAGGAGATCCTTCTGACCTATGACCCAGCAGGACTGTGTGGTCCTCTCCCATCTGCTTGCACACCTACTCCTCCTCCCCACTCTCAGTGTGCCCCATGCATTTAACTTGAGTTCTTATCCTAGAGAGTGTAAGGTCTGGGGGTACATGGCCAGGGTTCCTGTCTGAGCTCTGACTCTTACTATCTAGCTGTGTGGCCTAGGACAAAAACACTTAGGTTTTTTGAGCCTCAGTTTCCCCATCTGTAAAATAAAGATGCTGATAAAATCAACCACATGGGATCTCTGAATACCTTGCTAAATACACTTAACCATCATGGTGATTGAGCATTGCCGTGGGCCGGGACCACCACCAAGTCCTTCACATCTATAAGGCCTCTGGGGAAGTTAGCGTTGTAAGATCTGATATACAGGTGAGGAGCCCATTGCTCAGAGAAGTTGGACACATTGCCTGAGGGCACATAGCTAAGGAGTGGCAGGGCCAGAGTGGACTCCCAACACCTTTGGTCTTTCTACCGGACCACACCGACCCCCTCAATGTTGTTTATTGACTTATTCAGCAAATGCTTATATAAAGCCTACTGCGTGCCAGGCTCTCTTCTGAGTACTTTATGGGTATTAATGCATTCAATGCCCATGACCTGATGGGCAGGTCCTGTACTCTTACTATCCCCATCCTCCTCTACAGACGAGCAGGCGAAGGCACAGAAAGTAAGGTGACTTATTCAAGTCTCACTAGGAGACCCAGTCAGTATGACCAGTGAGGGAGTCTGGCTCCGAAGTCCAAGGCTGGCAAATGCGAAGCTAAGCCATGTTCCTCTGTGGCTTAGAAGCCATGGACGGTCTATAAACTGGGAAGATGTGTTGAATGGCAGCCATTACTGTCAGCCTCCACTTCTGTTCTCTGCATCAGGCCCCTGTCTTGGGTGCAGCTGGTACCTGCTCCCTCTCCCCCAAGTCCTTTCTCATCTGGCGGGGAAGGCAGAGGCTGGATTTCTTGCCCCCAGAGAAGATGAGACTGAGATGAGGGACTGAGGAGACCCTAATGCCAACACAGTGTAGAGTCCTGTGCTGAAGCGGTCGCTGCTGACGGCTGGTGGTAACAGAGGTCCCACGAGGGGCCAAGACCCGCTAATGCATTTTGTCACTTTGAAGAGTGCCTCCAATTACATGTGCCAGTCAAGGGCCATGGTTTAAACCATGTTGCCCTGCACACTACTAATCTCTCTGGTAAACAGTGCAGGCTAATGAAATGCTACAGCTGGAAGGGGTCCTTGACAGCGGGTGACCTGTGACCCTCCACCCCCTTTCCCCACTGGAATCCTAAATGCAGGATGGGGGGACACGACTTAGCCAAGCTTATGCCCCTGGGGAAGTGGTGACATTCTAGAACTACTAGTCCACCAGGACAAAATATTTGCAGCTTGGTTTCATTGTTATGTTAAAGACATTCTCCAGAGTCCCTGGAAATCTGAGCGATAAAGGCTCACATAGGTATTTCTGTTGATTTTCACAAGTGGAGATACCTGTGTGCTGATTAGTACATTCCCAGCCCCCCTGTCTCCTTCTGAAACCAAGGTTCTCAGAAACCCAGTGAAATCAGGGCGGTTTGTGTTTGTGATGATGTTGGAACCAAGACAATAGCTTTATTAGCAGTGGGAGCCCCTCGAGGTAACCTCAGAGGCTTCCATTTTTGAAGGTTTATCCTGCAAATGTCGATGTCTTAGCTTCCCCTTTTGTCTGCTGTTTGCTATTCTGGAATCGTTTTCCCACTTAAAAAGGCCTGTGGAATCATACATTCTGGGGCAGGGGAGAAGCTTAGTAGGTCTTTAAAATAATAACACGCCACTTGGGAGAAAGAACAAGGAAGTAAGTGTTCTCATACACTGCTGAGACGAATGACTAGGTGTCACTGTCTTTACAGAAAAGTCTAGCAATGCAGATCAAAAGCTTTGAAATTAGCTGTGTTATTAGATAGACGATTCCCATAGCTACAAATGGCCATGGAGTTTCACACGCAGGTAGACGATTTGCAGTATTATTAATGATGGGAACGCTGGGGGAGAAAGAAAACCCCTAAAGTTCAACAGAAGGGGATTCAGATAAATGAATTATGGTACATCCATACAAGGGAAAGCCATCTTTAGTCATAATAAAACATAATAACACGTATAGTTCTTGCTATTTGCCAGCTTACCTTGTAATTAAGGTATGTAACACACTCACCAGCCCTATGAGGGGGATAACTATTATTACGGCCATTTTACAGGTGACAGAATTGAGGCCCTGAGAACAAAAGTGACTTGCCCATAGTCCCACAGCCAGTAAGTGGTGAAGTCAAGATATAAGTCCGGACTGTCCCGTTCAAAAGGCCACGCTGTTAACGACCTCTGGAGAACAGCTAATGGTTTTGGCAAATGTGTGTACATGTGTGTGGGTGTGTGTATAAAAGGACTAGAAGTCTATACAACAACATGTGAACAACGCATGGCAGGATTGCAAGCAACTTATTGCAAGCAACTTATCCTTTTTTTTTAAATGTTTTTCTCCATCTTTCAGATCCACTTCAGGGGTACTATGGTTTTTCAAACCAGAGAAGAGTGCAGTGGATAAACTTAAAAAGAAAAAAAATCCAAGATGGGATGTCATGTAGTCCTTCACCTAAGGCAGACATTTATTTCTATACCATTCCCACAAGCAATCATTTGCCTTTATTTGAACGGCTCTGTTGACAAGAAGCTCATGGCTCTGGCTGTTCAGGATGGTTCTGTCTAAGGAAGAAGGGAAAGGTGACCTTGGGGTTATATTTATGTGGTGCAGCCCAGCTCACAGGTCAGGGAACCAGTGAAGGGATTCAGAGCAGAAGTTCAGGGACGCGGAGAACATCCGTGGGGAGCTTGATCGGGGCACAGCTCCAGCTGGAAGTGACAAAGCCCCCAGCACATCCCATCTCATTCTGGCTCATTTAC
This sequence comes from Panthera uncia, assembly GCF_023721935.1. Taxonomy (NCBI): domain Eukaryota; kingdom Metazoa; phylum Chordata; class Mammalia; order Carnivora; family Felidae; genus Panthera; species Panthera uncia. The sequence goes on from NC_064814.1 coordinate 38,179,950, forward strand.
TTCACAGCCTATTAGGTACATTGTTCATTCAAGAACCTCGTTTCTAGTGGACCGTAAGAAGGAAATCCTCCCCTAAGAAATTCACTCTGAGAATAACAATATGCCATTTTTCAACTACAAAACTGACAAAAACGAAAACCCAGCACAGGTGAGGAGACATCACGCACCCTTGAACTGCTGGTGGGAATGGACATTGGTACAATTTGGGGGAGGACAGTTTAACAGTATGGATCAAAATCTACAGCATGCATTCCATTGAATCTAAAAATTCCATTGCTAGCAAGCTGATAAATAGAAGGACAAGGACATTCGCTATAGTCATTATGCCACCGACTGTGGCAGAAAACATAAACCATAGTGGGAACAGCATCTCTCAATCAGGGCCGTATTAAACAAATTATAGTACCACCATATGATGGAATACTCTGGAAGCATTCAGTAGCATGAGAGAGACCTGAAAATGGTGTTTGGGGAAGATTTTGATGCCGTCTTATTAAGTGATTAAAAGCAAGCTACAGAACAGGGTCTTAAAGAAAGAAAGCTATACACACACACACACACACACACACACACACCACTGCCACCACTGAAAGAAAAATACAAAGAACTGTTCATATACTTCTTAAAGTAGGCACCTATGAAACAGAGGGACTAGAGGAGCCAGGAGATTTTGATTTTCATTTTATATCTATTTTGTTTGAATGCTCAACTACATATTACCGTTATTTTAAAAATGAAAGCAGAGGTTCCCTGAAAAATGGTAGACCATTTTTTTGGTGGGTTTTCTATGTCTCTGCACTGAAACAAAACATGTGCATGTGCACTTGCTTACACACACACACACACACACACACACACACACACCTAGTACCTATCATTTTATTATTAAAAGAAACTGACAATGCTCCCCCAAGATTCACTCAGAACTCATCTCCCCGTCCAGAGGTAGGGCTTCTCTGGGCCAAACACAGGACCTTTCTGCACCAGCTTCTCCTGAGTCTGTCTCTGGTGTCTGCCTGGGGGTCAATGAATGAGCCCGAACTAGGGACAGAGGAAGAGACGGTGCACTTACTCAGGGAGGCAGTGCATGAGCAGTGTGTTCACCAGGATAGGGCTGTGCTAGGCTGCAATAACAAATAAATCCCAAAACCTAGAGGCTTCCCAGTACAGAAGCTTATGTCTTGCTTGTGACATAATTTGACGCAGGCTGTGCCCCTCTCCTCTGCATGGTGACTCAGGGATCAAGGCTGCACCTGCTTGCAGGTCTGTTCACCTGGGACTTCAAGGTCACCCTGCTGTCATCGAAGGGGGCAAAGGGAAAAGCGTGTTCATACTTAGCCACCTCGGTGTGAAAATGACACACATCATTTTTGTGCACATTCTAGTATTAGCCCCGTGGCCAACCTCTCTGCAAGGGAGGCTAGGAACTGTAGAGCATCACGGGACTTTGCTGACCTCCGCTACTCGCTGTTACAAGCAGGAGGCTGCAAGCAGACACCTCCCTATATGGCAAGATGTATGGGACATTGAAAGAAACCTTGCCCTTAGCTGTCTTCCTCAGTGCCTGACCAGGATACCCAAATGCCCTCTCAAAGTCCCTGCAGAACGCGATTCACTGTTCCAAGTTCTTCATTCCTTCCCTGTAACAGAATAACAGACCCCAGCTTTTTGTGATTCTGCACTGCTTCCCACTGGAGTAGCCAGAGAACATTTCTCCACTTCACTGAGTTGGCCATGGCCATGGGACTTTCTTAGGGCAATGCAATGTTAGTGGACACCATATGAGCAGAGGTGTTACATTTTCACTTGGCTTTTCATACTCCTGTGACCTGCCTTGAGATCTCATGCTCCAGACAGCCATTCACTTTGGGCCCCAGAATAAAGGTATGTAGAACAAACTTGAATCTGACCTGGCCTGGACCCTGGCTCGGCCAAGCCTGGCCAGCCTGGATCAGTTGAACTTCCGTCAGCCTGTAGACCAGTGAACGTGGAATGTTTGTTGTTGTAAGCCACTGCGATTTTAAGGTTTTGGTTATGCTGGAAAAATTAACTGTCAAGGAGCCCCATAAAAAGTTAATCTTGGGGCTCCTGGGTGGCTCAATCGGTTAGGCATCTGACTTCCGCTCATGGTTTGTAAGTTCAAGTCCTGGGTCGGGCTCTGTGCTGATGGCTCGGAGCCTGGAGCCTGCTTCGGATTCTGTATCTCCCTCTCTCTCTCTGCTCCACCCCCACTTGCACTCTGTCTCTGTCTCTCAAAAATGAATAAATGTTTTAAAAAAGTTAATCTCAAAGCAGAGAGCACCTAAGTCAGGGTCTTAGGGCTGCTGAAGGCCACACTGTGGATGAGCAATATGGAGCCCAGAGGGGAAGAGATGTACCTGAGGTCACAGAGTCAAGACCAGAGTCTAGGTTTGCAGGGCTCCAGCCAGTACTTTTTTATGCCCAGACATCCAGCAGCCAAGCAGCATAGAGCAAGCTCTGAGGCCTGGAGCTGCCGGCATTTTAATTTGGGCAGCAGGGAGAGTAAAAGAAGGGATGAGGTGGGCAGCGGGGAGAGTAAAAGAAGGGACGAGGCAGAGGCCAGAAGTGCTAGTTGGGAAATCACAGGCTACCAGTAGCAGGGGAGGGGACCGAGTGGCTTTCTCTCACCTCCCTGATTAGCTAAGTCTGGGAATCCTGCAGTCTGTGAATTTCCTGCTCGGCTACCACACCAATTCCCAGAAATCATTCTGATGGTAAGCCCGATTCCTGGAGGCCCTCAAGCGCTCTGTGCAGATTTTCCAGGCACCATTTGTACAGTGTGCCCTCCAGCTGCTCCTGCTGTCTGGCTTTTTATGGCTGTTGTTATATCCAAAATACTTCAGACCATTAGGGAGGAGAAGGAGCCTTGAGTGAGAGGCAAAGTGGGGAGGGAGCCCAGGTGCCTCCTTCTTTTCTGGCTCTAAGACATGCATCCAGATGTGAGTGTGAGTACATGTGTGTGCGTGCACATGCCCCTATGACTCCCACGGTACAGGGACATGGCAGGTGCATGAACTCCACCTGTCGGGTGAGGGCGCCACAGTCCAGCAGAGCCAAACCCCAGGTTGCTCACAGGGAGGAGGAGGAAGCCTGAGGTCAGCTGGGAAGACGTTAGCCCTTCTCCCATCCTTTATCCTCATTTCCTTTCCTCAGCCTCCCGCTCCTTCCTCCTTTCTTCATCCTCCTTGCCTTCTCCTCCCCCACGTACATTTTGTCTTCCCTTCCCTTCCCCCACTCCCTCTCCCTCCCCCATCTCATTTCTTCTTTATATGCCTTACAAGCAAGAGGTGAGCTCCTCTAGGGACCCAGGGCCCAACAGATGTCAGTCCTTGCTTTGTGGAGCTTACTTTCCAGAAGAGACAACATGTAATAACTAAATACAGAAATGAATCTATAATCCTAAACTATGATAAAGTCAGGGGAGAAGAGGGTGATCCAATGGGAGGGGATTCCAGGGGAGCTGGTTTAGACTGGGAGGGCATGAGAAGGCTTCTAAGGTGGGGAGTATTCAACCCTGTGTTTGAAGGATAGGCCAGGGAAGAACCAAGTGGGAACCAGGGATCTGGATGAAAAGAATGCTGGGTAGCGGCTCCAGTCTGTGTGAAGGAACGTCCTTGGTGTGCTCAGGATGTGGAGTGGAGGCTGCAGTGACCATTGATTGACTGTGGCCTTGACAGCAAGCGGGCAGCTGTACACAGATGAGAGGCGCAGACAGGGATTCTGTGGTTTATCTTAAGTGCAATGGGAGGCCACCAATGTCTTCTAAGCACAGGATTGCCATGATCCAGTTTTACACTGTAAAGAGATGAGTTCAGCACCTAAGGGGGATATGGTGGGGAGGGAAGCCAGAGGTTTAGAATTTCATCATGGCAGGTCAGGTGGAAGGTGAGGGGTGCTGTTGGTTAGGCAGCAGGATGTTCATGGAGCCCCCAGCCCCACACTCCCATCACCCAGCGACCCTCCCCATTCAGGCAGCTGAACCAGAAGCACCTGCTGCTGGAGGGGAGGTTCCAGGGTGGAGCTGGAGAAGGACATCATATCCTTGGTCTTTGGGTCAAAGAGCCAAGACTCAGGCAAGCAATAGAAAGACAGAGAAGGAAACGAGATTAGGCTGGACCAGGTGGGGAAGACGGACAGATGCAGAGGAAGTAAGAAAGTTGATAATAACTGTTTTATACCCATGTAGCTCACATAAAGAGAAGACAAAAGTCCTCCCCCCTCCTCAGTTTGTGGGGAATCTTAGAGCAAAGGAGATTTGTCCTAGTCCCACATGGGACCCACGAAAGCAAACAGGGTCTTAGAGTCCCTAGCACTGCAGCGGCCTGATACAGGGGTCTCAGGGCTCCCCAGTGCTACCAATCCTGGGAGAAAGGTACCTCCAGCCCACTTTGAATATAAGGATCTGCAAATGCATGAGTCCCTTCCAACATCCCTGAGACTTGTATTTAAACCCAGGACTTGGGGCCCATTGGAAGGAGGACCAGACTGGGAATAGGAGACTCAGCTTCAAACCCAACTCTGCCCCATTCCGGAGAGGGGATTGTCTTGGAAATCACTTGACCTCCCTGAATCTCAGTCTTACCCTCTAAAGATGGGGCCAATGAGCCTGACTTCCTTATGGGGATGGTGGAGAATTAAAAGAAGTAAATACATGGGAAAACTATGTGATTCCGTGCTCAAAGAGGTATTCTGTTTGGAGGGACAAAAGCTTCCATCCTGCTGGCCTCATTAATTTCATCTTCTGAGAGTTCTAGCAGCTTCCTTCCCTTGATCTGATTCTATTTCCTATAACTTCCACCTATTGACTCTGCTTCTGCCTTCTGGGTGACACAGAGCGAGCCCCACCCCTTGTGCCCCAACAGCCCACATGTAGAACCCCCAGAAACTTCTTGTCTCCTGGTTGAACCAGCTTAGTCTCTCTAGCAATTCCTCTTAGGGCCCTGCATTTGACGGTCCCTCTCCTGGGGACATGTTCCTATTTGCTAATGTCCTAAGAATGTGGTGTCCAGGGGACCACAGGTCAGCTCATTGGGACCACAGTTTTGCTGCTATTTCTCTAGCCAGTGGTCCAAAGCCTCTAGCTGGAGTCCAGGATGGACTCTGTGAACACAAGTTGCCCAAGACTGGTGTGGACTGAGAGCTGCAAGGCAGAGCCCCATGACAGGTGGCTGTCTCCATTGCTTCCCCCATCTGGGAGCTGTTGGCATCATTGTCACTGTTACCACCACCACACAGAAAATGCAAGAGAAAAATATAACTATGGCCACTTCCCAAGGGAAAGAGCAAGCACTGTCCAAAGACTGTATCTGAATCCTTCAGGGAGATCTTAATTCAGCTAGAAGAGGGTGTGGGTGAGAAGAGGCTCTGGCCTGGAAATCAGGGTGGGAACGGAGGGAAGGGAGGCTGGGGTTAGAGGAGATGGAGCTCTGGTTCTAGCAGGTGGCCACCAGGGTGAGTTTCCTCCCTCCCACGCACCCTCCGGGTTCTGTTTCTTCCCGATGTTTTCATCCCCTCAGATTCCCCCAGGAGGCCATGCCTGAGTAGAGAGCACCCACAGAGCATTAGGAGCTCTCCTCCACCTTCTGGGTCTTTGTTTCCACTCTGTCACGTGAGCCTTGTTGGCCTGCTGCCTAAACTCTCTCGGGTTCTCGGGGCGCCTGGGTGGCTCAGTCGGTTGAGTGTCCGACTTCAGCTCAGGTCACGATCTCACGGTCTGTGAGTTCGAGCCCCACATCGGGCTCTGGGCTGATGGCCCAGAGCCTGGAGCCTGCTTCTGATTCTGTGTCTCCCTCTCTCTCTTCTCCTCCCCCGTTCATGCTCTGTCTCTCTCTGTCTCAAAAATAAATAAATGTTAAAAAAAAAAATTTAAACTCTCTCGGGTTCTTCTATGCCACTGTGTCTTATGATCCTAATTAGTGCTCCTCCTGGCCAGAAGCACCTTGATTTTTCAGCACAATGCTCCGTCACCCCCACTGGGCCAAACCAGTGCTGGGGACTCAGTGTGTGTCCAGCACATGCTGGTCAAACCACTGCCCCAAGGAAGAGGTCTGCTGTTCTCACATCCCACACCTTCCCTGCTCAGCACCACTCCAGCTGGTAGGGAGGAAACCGATAGAGAAACTGGGGATGAAACTATAATGCACCACGATCTAAAGATGCAATGTGTAGTAGGCAAGGTGGTCCTCAGATCCTCCAGACCCTACTCTGGGGCGCTGTGCCTCCTTTAGAGGCGACTTGCCTTTCCTGGGTATGTCTCCTCTTCCCTCTCAGCAAGTACCCCAGGATTTGTCAGTTGCAATGTGGTGAACTCAGCCATTTGCTCATTCATTCATTTTCTGAGCACCTAGTAATGTGCCAGGCACTGTGCTACATACTGGAGATAAAAGGTGGCTAAGATCCTTCTTCTGGTCTCCAATCACTTCACAGTTGAGCAAGAAGCAGCACAGACCAGGTTAATACTGGAATCAGCATCATCACAGTGGAGCAGTTCCAGGCTCATGGTGGGGGCCTCTTTAAGGACTTAGCCTTGAACTCAGCTTGGGGAGTGGGGGATTGCAAAGTGCCTGCTGAGCTCCTCTGTGTATGGCAGCACCCAGCCTGATCCTCGCAGGCTGGAAAGACCCGAAGAGAACTGAGCGGAGGGACTTGGATGTTCTGGGCCGCCCAGCTCTAAGCCTCCGTGATTCTAAGAGAGGGATGGTGCCAGCTTGCCAGATGTGGGAGCTGGGTTCTAAAAAGCATTCAATAGAAGCGAAATAAATTGGAAACCGCTGCTCCCCTTGTCCTCCTGGCGTCTCGAGAGCGGTCTTTTATCCTTCCTTCTGTTGACCAAATGAGCTCCCGCTTCCAATCTGGCCCCTGGGTCCACTGCCCAATGGCAAATATTTCTGCCCTGGAACAGCTAGTTGGCGGGAGCTGAGAAGACTAATAACATCGCCTGACAGTCCTTCATGGTTTTCCCTAAATATTCTTTCCTACACAAAAAAAGTTTAATAAAAATGTGGATTAAAGCAGAGACCGGGAGTGGGAAATCAATGGCATTCTCATAGCGGTGTTATTGTAATACATTCTGCACCTGTGCTGCTTGCCCAGGGGAGTCAGGAGTGCAGGAAGAAGGGGACAGAAGCATCCTGGACAAGGAACACTGTGCCTGAGACAGGAGGGAGTGAGCATGAACATCCCTAGGCTGCCAGGGAATCAGGGAATGCTATGTCCTAGGTTTGCATGGGGTCTAGAATCTCCTTGGCTAGTGTGATTGATAATCTGGTCTGTGTAACTGCTTTATTATTATAGGCACATTAATTGTTCCACATGCAAAGGAATAGTGTATGTTGTCCCTCACCTCCAAACTATTATCTTCAGTTAAAAAAAAAAGAATTGGTTTTCAACGTGGAATACTAACTTAGCAGCACAAAGCATGCTAATTATACGGGACTTTCTCTACTATTCATTAAAGTGGTCCCCAAAGTGCCTCTAATTGGGCTCATTTTGCTCCCTATCTGTCCATTTTATTCCTGAATGCATTGGAAACAGTTAAAAACTGCTGTATTTAAAAGTTCTCTGTAATTCAGGGGCGCCTGGGTGGCTCAGTTGGTTAAGCGTCTGACTCTTGATTTTGGCTCAGGTCATGATCTTACGGTTTGTGGGATGGAGCCCCGCATCTAGCTCTGCACCGATGGTGCTTGGGGTTCTCTCTCTCCCCCTGTCTCTTTGCCCCTTCCCTGCACATTCTCTCTCTCTCTCTCTCTCTCTCTCTCTCTCTCCAAATAAATAAACATTTTTTTAAGTTCTCTGTAATTCAGACTTCTTATAGTTCAGACCAGGGATTTCACTCCCAATCCATTTTTGCATATTACCGAGGGTTTCTAAATGGACCCTGTTGTGTGTGTGTGTGTGGGGGGCCATTCAAGGAAAATACTGCCATTCTCAAAGATGAAAGGGGTCTTCTCTCTGGGGCTACTCCTGGGGTGGAGAGCCACTTCCATATATGCAATCTCCAGCGAAGGCTCTTGCAGCACCAGCAGGCACAGAAGGTACTGTTTGCCCGACGTGAAATGATAAATATGGATTAGATCCGTGCAAGCTGCAGGATCAATTATGGGAACATGCAGCTAAATCAGCCTCCAACTGCCTGAGTGTCAGAGTTTCTGCAGGAGATTATGAGTCCACTGGGTTCCTGAGGGCTTAGGTGTGTGTGTGTGTGTGTGTGTGTGTGCTCATTTGGTGTGCACACACACCTGAGTGTGTGAACCTCTGTCTGTGTGAGTGTGAGTTTGTATGTGAGTACATGTGTGTGCGTGTGTGTGTGTATGTGTGTCAGTTACAGCAGTGGGACAGATAGTGCCTAGCAGACATGAGAAGAGAGTTCTAGGTCCGCTCTGCTTCCAATTAGTATTTTGGCTTTGGGGAAATTATCTTTCTCCTCTGTGAGCCTCATTTCCCCATCCATAGAATTGATAGGTTTTGGGGCGCCTGGGTGGCTCAGTCAGTTGAGCAGCCGACTTCGGCTCAGGTCATGATCTCGCTGTCTGTGGGTTTGAGCCCCACGTTGGGCTCTGTGCTGACAGCTCAGAGCCTGGAGCCTGCTTCCGATTCTGTGTCTCCCTCTCTCTCTGCCCCTTCCCTGTTTGCTCTCTGTCTCTCTCTCTCAAAAATAATAAACATTAGGAAAAAAAAAGAATGAACAGGTTTTTTGGGGGGCGGGATGTTTTTCATACTGGAGCCCCACCTCTGAAAAGTCTGACTTCAAAGGCCTGGGATGGGGCTTGGGTCTTTCTAGAAAGGTCCAAGATGAGTCTAATGTGGCCTCCTCGGATCCCCTGGCTCTCCAGCCTGTCACTGTGCTCTGTGCTCACCAGTGAGGACCCCTTGGGTAGGATGCCCTGTGCTTTTCACCTGAGGGTCCTGGAGTCTGCTGTGATTTTATTTGTTCCACTCCTGGCCTCCCCCACGTACGGATGTGCACATTAATCCTGAGCACCCCTCTGGGCTCCGGGAGGATGGTATGTCACTCCAGAGGAGTGCCATGTGGCGGGTAAAGCTAGCGTGACCCGAGGGCTAAGGCAAGAGTTCCAGTGGCTAGCTACAAACGCTTTTTGTCACCACTGCTTTCCATACCCTCCCCACTGCCCCCCTACCTGCTTCATTCTCCCCTCCTTCCTTCTGTCAACACCCCAGAAGCTCCTGTGGGCAGAACCTTCATGATATAAATAACCAAAGGTTCTGGAGGGAGGCCAGTCTTGATTCTAAGCCTGACTGGTTATGGCACTGCGTGCTGTTTGTACCCCTGGGGCACCCTCCCATTTGGCTTTGGGCAACTATCCACCTCCCGTCCACTCCTTTTAGACACTGCCTGCTGCCTGCAGGGCCAGGATTCATTCCAGCTTGTGGTAGAGACCATTTATCAAACGGGTTTCCTTTTCTTCCTGGCCACACAGCTAGACGACACATTTCCAGACATCCTTGCAATTAGACAAAGCTAGGTGATGAAGTTGTGGCCTCTGGAATGTGGGCAGAATGATATTGCCCACTCCCAGATGTGGCCCCCCAAGATGCCCGTGTGACCCTCTACTCTTCCTCACAGGCTATCTGCTGGGTGTCGAGGGCCAGGTCAACTTTGGAAGCCCCCTGTATCACCCTGGGTCCCTGAGTGCTTCTCTTTTCCCCTGCCTTTAAAGATGCTGATTACTCTTTATGTGGAGTGCAGAATAAACATCTGTTGACCCAAATCACTGAGATTTGGGAGTTTACCTTTTATAGCAACTAACAGTACCTAAGCCAATATATTAACCCATATAGCCAGGTCAACGTAACCTGTTTATGCCAGGGGAAGGATGTAGAATCTAGTCAGGCTTCTTATGGGACTTGACTCTAGTGGTTAAGCGGGGCCACGTCTGGGTTTAGCCATGTAAGTGGCCCCATTTCTTCACTTTGCTATGCGTTTCTTTTCCCTCTTGTCCATTTCTCCTTCTGTCTACTCTTCTGTGTCCTGGGCCAGGTCAGCCAAGTCCCAGTAGACCCAACAGGGCCATGCTACATGGAATACCTTTCCCAGGGGCTGCAACTGACCGCATGCAGCCTCCCTCGCAGTTACCTGCGCCACTGTGTGAGGGTCGTGATCCTTCCAAGTGACGTGTAATCACATGTGCCATTGTCCTGGAGTCCTGATTTGGCTCCGGAGTCAGGGGAGGGGAAGATTTCGAGGCTATCCCCTTCTCAGATGCCTGCTTCAAGGGAACGCCCTTACAGCAATCTGACTTCCCCCACCCCCAGCCGCTCCCACCACCACCAGGGCTACCTAACTAAACCCCAGGTGCACATTGACCCAGAGCTCTGTGGATGGCTGGTGTCCCTGTTGCCATGGCAACCAGTCACCACAAAGGATGACAATGGTAACTTCGTTCCTGCTGGGCGGGCAGAGAACAGCCTGGCACGTGGAGGAGAGGATGGGGCTTCTGGAGATGGGGGTGGGGGGACGTGGAGTCAGGGGAAGGGCTGGCGTGGGAATTTTAAAAACGCATTTCAGGCTCGGTCCCTTCCGGCTCCCTTTCTGCAACACCAAGAGGTAATGGGAAAGGGCTCTCAGAGCCCTGGAAGGATTCTAGAGTGCACTTAAGAGGAAAAAATACCGAAGAGAAAGATGCAGGGTAGAAGGTGCAGGAAAGAGAAGGGGTAAGCTTCATTCCACAGGTATTTCCTGGTCTGGTCCTAGTGCTGGAGCTACAGCAGTGAGTCTAAGTGAACAGCATTCCTACCCTGTGCACATGGAGGTGGTGCTCTCCTGGTGGCCTCTGTACAGCAAATGGTGCCCCTTGGCTTTGTGCACTGCAGCAGCTGGAAAATAGCAGTGGCCACATATGCCAGGTAGAGATAAGAGCTAAAGGAAGAGAAACATAAAGCAGGCTCAGTGAGGTCAAAAGTATCTGAGCAGAGAGCCAATTAGCTATTTCATATGAGGAGAACAGAGAAGGGAGTAAGGAAGAGGTGACATTTGATCAGGGACCTACAGGGAGTGAGAGCATGAGCCCTGCGGCCACGTCAGGGGAGGCAGAGGGACCAGCCTGTGCAAAGGTCCTGAGACAAGGGAGGCCCATGTGGCTGAAGCACAGAGAGCAAGAGCAGGAGGAGAATCAGAGGGCTTGTTGTTGGGAGATGCAGTTTTTGGACTCTGAGTGAGTGGGGGAGCCTCTGGGGTTTCTCCCTCAGAAGAGAGATGGGATCTGAAAGCTGTGAGCAGGTCTGGCTGGCTGCTGTGCAAAAATGAGAGCACAGGGCTGCAAGGGTGGATGTGGGGAGAAGCAGGGGTCCAGGGTGAGACGGTGGGATGGGGTGGTAGCCTCGAAGGGGTTGGGAACTGCCAGATTCTGGACATATTTCAAAGAGGGGTCTACCAGGAAGAATGAAGATGAAAGGCTTGAATGAAGGATTTTGGCTTGAGCAACTGGGTGGCAGAGTGGAAAAGGGAGAGGGGCCAAGAATCTGAGCTGTCTTCTCTGGAGGAGTGCTGGGGCTCACCAAGCCTCCCTTGGGAGGGTGGGAAGGAAGCCATCAGCAGTCCAGGCCTTCCCCACCCAGAGCACCAGCAAGGGCCACGCTTTGGGCTCCATGCCTGCTCTGGACAGAATGTCACCTTCCCTTTGCCTGCCTGCTTGTGGCCCTGGGACGGGCCGTCCTGCTTTGGGAGCCTGTGTCCAATCCCTCCCTCCCAGACATCCCACCATGTGGCTTTGGCCAAACATCTCTCACTTCCCTTACCTGCTTCCTCGCACATCTGCCCCTGCACACCAGCCAGTGGTCTTCCGGGAACATTGACAATCAGGCCTCAGCAGCTCTGAGCCCTAGACCTGGTGGTCTGCAGCACCCTAGCACTGCCCCCCACCCCCAGTGATGCCCTATTATCTGGAGAATCTTCCAAAGAAAGAAGCCTCACACATGCTCTGAGCCAGAGCCATCTCTCTTCCACTCCAGCCCCCTCCTGATCCAACGACCTCACTGTTCCCCCTGTATTTCCTGCTTGGTTGGCTTGTGGCTCAACCTTAAGCTCTGTGTACATGGGGATGGGGATCCCAGCGAGTCTGGAGAATGGCCTTCCCCTCCCCCTCTCCTTGCCTTTTGTTTCCCATACCCCCCCGAAGCAGCAACGCCCTTCATGAGCACAGCATCCCCTAGTTCTGAACCTAATCCCACGCATACTAGGTTTTTAATCACGGTTTTAACGTTTGCTTGTTTATTTCGTTTGTTTTTTGCAAGTTTATAGTCATGATCTTATTGACTCTATCCATTCTGTTACCAGGCAAACAGGGCAGATATCAAGGTTCCCCCTTTACAGATAACGAGGCTCCTCCTCAGCTTCAGTTTCTTCTTCTCTGCAACCAGAGGGTTCACTTAGATGATCTCTCTTGCCCCTTCAGCTCTGATTTCCTACAACTGTAAGATATACACACATAGAGGAGAAACCACCCCCCACACGCACCAGAGCAGATGGGCACATGTGTGCACACGGACACGACTCTTTGTTAAGTGTGTGGTGTGCAGTCCAAATGGTACTGGTTCTTTCCAGAAAGAGGCCTTCTTGGATACCCTGTGGGCAGTCTTCGCCTTCCTGACAAGGCACTCGAGGGGAGTTGAACTAAATAATTTCTAAAATCGCTGACACTAGGTTCTCCAAATTCTGACATTTCATCCTCGCTTGTCCTGGAGGCACCAAGGCCTTAGTCTAGCACCAGAATTCATCAAAGGCTGACATTTCCACATCTGTAATAGGCTCTAAGCATGCAAGAAGAAATAAGAAATGCAAGTCCACAAGCCAGCCAGGGAGAAAAAAGGGGACAGATGGCTGTTAACCTGTGAGACATTGGCTCTTCACTTCTTCTCCCTGGGCAGTTTTCTTTTAGCAACCCCCCTTGAGGCCCACCCCATCTTTTATACATACTGTTTCTCCCCTGGACTCACCCTGCAGAAACTCTGCTCTTGCCTTGCACTTATACTCTTTGAGAACCTACTAGATCTAACTCCTGAATATACAGAAGGAAGAGAATAGGGAATAAACTGCACATACTCTGTGTCAGAAACCAACTCACATTGGTCAAGCCAGTGGAAATGGTCAGTACCGCCAGTCAAGGTCACGAGGCTCAGAAGGGTAGAGAAAGAGCCAACGGAGGGAAAGAAGCCAGAGGGTTTGTCATGAGGTAAGAGCATGAGGATGACTTTATGAGATGTGTCCCCACCACAGAAGAACAAGCTGGATCATAAGGCTGTGTGGATAAAATCTCCAATGGCCTGACACAGAACTTACAATTCCTTGGTAGTCATTGCTTCTTCTTTGAAGTCTGTGAAGACCTCTGTTGAGATCAAAATGGTTGCAGGTGGAGTAGCAAAGCTACACACCATGGCTTCTTTCTTAACCCCTCGTATGGATTTGTCAATAGTTTTTTAAGCCATCTCACAGGATCTTGATAAGATGGGATATAGGATAGATAATATTAAGGTAGAGGAAAAGGTGTGGATAAAGAGTATTTCAAAGGCATGTTGCATGTATTAAATTTTGAGGAAGAAAAAGAAAGAGGGAAACATCAAGGAAAGAAAAACAAATTATAAGCAGCATCCAGAATGAGGCAAAGCCAGGAGCCCGGGTCCTGAGACTGTCCAGTCCCGTCACCTGCAGTGTGGCCTGTTGGACTATTATCTGGGTCTCATTTTCCTCACCCACGAAATGAGGGGTTGGGCAACATGACCTCAAAAGTTGTTTCCAGCACTGGTTCCATCCAGTGTTAAGACCAGCTTTATCCCTACAATTATTGGAATCCCAGCAACAAAAGAGTTATTTGTATTTGTGTAGAACTTTGTAGTTTGTAAAATGTCTTCACACTCATTATCCCACCTGTTTCTTGTAGAAGCAAAGCTTAAGTCATGTATGTATAAGTGATAGGTCCATTTTACAGAGCAGGGACGTGTCACTTCTGTGGGGACCAGGATTGTTATCTCTGCATGCACCTAGAATGTTGTTAGATCCAACACTTGTTGACAGATTTAAATTTGTGAGCTGACACCCCTTTGAGATGCTTGAATAAAAAGGTTTGATCTGCAGGAAGTGACAAAACTCTGTGGCTGTCTGTCCAGACATATCTTCCACCCCTCCACCATGTCACCTTGCCTGCAGGACCCTCTGGGCATCCTCCACAATATGTGAGGTTTGGTGACAACAAAGAGGCATGTTACCACTGTGATTTATTGGGGACAGCCAACAGGTGTCCTCTGGGTTGATGGGAATGAGGCTCTGAGACAACAGAAGAGTCTGGCTCCCCTACCAGACTTGTCATGAGATCTCAGCTGTGTTGATCTGCCCCTCTAACCAGCGGTGAGATCATTCTTTCCTAGGCACCTGCCCATGTCCACAGGGCTGTTGTCTAACTCCTATGAGTCTAGGGGTAGGAGAGGACTTTCCAGAGTGTAAGCTGCTCTACTGGTATGAAAGATGCCGGAGGAGTCTGGTGTTGCCATAGAGGAGAGGGGAGAGGAAGATGAGAGAAAGGAAGGAAGGGGGAGGAGGAGAGGACAAGAGGGAGCAGAAAGGGAGATGACAGAGAGGAGGAGGTGGAAACCAGAAAAGGGAGGGGAGAAGGATGAAATCAAAGACCAGGAAAAGAGGAAAAGGGGAAGGGAGGGGAGGACAGGAGGGAGAAGAGGGTGTTTTTAAATCTGCTCCCTGGGGTTGGGTGGGTCCTAACCACCTAATGAAGACACTGCAGGGTCAACACTGGAGGCTGATGCTTTAAGGAGGGCAAACAAGGCAGATGTAGGGGTGAGGCACCAAGAAAGGGCAAAGGAACCACTCTACTCTTACCCACTCCCCCTTCCTTCTCTTGCTATTTCAAAGTTGTTTTGTTTCCTCTGTGCAGTTTCCAGGGCACAGAAAGAACTTGTGCATTCAATTAATCCCCCTTTAATTCTCTACCGTCACTTTCCTGGAAGTTTAAATAAGAAAAACTGTTTTCTAACTGATTATGAACCTGCACTCCGCAAACAAAATAAATCATGTCACAGTCATTCCTCCGCCTTTGTGTTGATGATTAGGAGAAAGGGGGAGGGGGAGACAGAGGGAGAGGGATGGAGAGGAGGAGAAACACCCAGCCCTACCAGGGAAAGCACACCAGCCTCACGGTTGGCTAGAGCAGGGAGAAGCTCAGAGCTCCCAGACTTGGCGCTTGAGTCTAAATTTAGAACCGATTTGTAGATAAGTTGGAGGGAGTTCAGAGAAGAACCACCAAAACAATTAGAGGGATGCAGCTTAATTGGCCCAGCTTGGCTAAGAACTGCCAGGCAGGGAGCATTAGCCAGTCTGTAGCCAGAGGAGACAGCGTCAACAGCAGTCAGGGGGAGGACTGTTAGCTTGCAACAGAGGGGGACCCAGAGAAGAAAGGGAGCCCTGAGTGGGCAGGACACAGCTCAGCCTGGCCTGGCACCCCACAGAGAGGCCTCATGGGTACCTCTGGCCATGTGGCTAATCCTCTTCTCGGGCCATTGTTCCCCAACTATTGCCTACAACAGTGCATTCATTACTTAATCTAATCTTTGCAGTGGCCCTAAATGCACATGTGCCTATTCCAGTTTTGCAGGTGAAGAAACAGAAGCTCAGGGATGCTGAGTAACTAGCCCGAGGTCTCTCCAGCCATAAAATAAAGATCGAAACTCAGATCTGATTGGTCTCCAAGCTCAGGCTCATTTGGCTGACACAGAGCCGTGATAGAAAGAGACTGGGACAAGGGCTTCTGTGGCTGGGGCTCCCCATGCTCCTCATCCAGCTGGAGGCTCCCCAGGTAAGAAGGTAAGAAACATCCCTCATTGAGGTACGCTCTTAAAACAAGCTGGCTCCTGTCCTCCAGCCCCTTATCTCCTGAGAACCCAGCCCCTCTCCCCTGTCGTGCTGCCCTCTTTCCACTTGCTCTGGGCCTCTTAACCATCTGGGGCCCCAGCTGTGGTGTAGCAGGAAGAGTACTAGACTTCAGGTCAGACAGACCTTTTGAAAATATTGTCTGGCCTTGGGCACATTACTTAATTTCTCCAGGCCTGAGCTTACTAACTGCACATACAATGGTCATCAAGTCTACCTTACAAGATTGTTGTAGGAACAATGTGACAGCATAAATGCGCCTTGTAAATTGCCAATTACTGTATGCAAGAGGATGATGCTGTTAGTGATAGTGACATAGACTGCATTTTAACGCGTTACAGACAATGCTGACCGTCTCTGGGTTTCTCTCACTTCAGGCTTCAGCTGACACACACATTCCCAAATCACACATGCCCTGGTGTAAGAGGCGGCTAGCCTGAAATTAAAGCTGATCCAGAGAAGGTTCTGGAAGCAGGCAGCTGGTGACCACCAAGGTTAAGACTGAGTCAACCATCTGACTGGGAGATGACCTAAGTCAGAATATGGCAGAATGCCAGCACTGTGAATACCCAGCAGATGGCCAATGGCAGCCTGGAATCCAGAGACACATGGAGCAGATAATGTCAGTCTTATAGGAAGAGTGATCCAAGACCCAGCAAGATGTTCTGCATCAGAGGCAAAGCAGGATCTTCCTGACAGGACAGAGCCCAGAGATGGAGTGTTGGGAATTGGTGGAGGGAGGTGGGGATGAGAATATGAGTTGAAAATAACAGCTCCAGGGGCTTTCTGGCCCTTAGAGGCATCTTCAAACCCCCATGATTGTTGGGGCATAAGAAGCCATCCTGGGGATGGGCTTTCTGAAGCTGTGGTTCTTGGAGTCTTGCAGATACTGAGAAACCATGCCGTCCTGAGAGAAGCGAAGGCTGCACAGGCAGGCAGCGCAGTGGAGAGAACCCAGACTGATGCAAGGTCACTGTATTGACCTGAAAATCACTTCCTGCCCCCTTCAGTTCTCTCTTCTATATACAAATAATAGAAAAGCCGACACTGACTGAGTACCTGTGGTGTTCCTGGCTGTGGTCTAAACACTATACATGGTTGATTCTTGTTCTTTGAAGCCATTTTGTGTGTGTGTGGGCGGGGGGGGGCACTACTATCCATTATTGTCACTGTTCCCTAGAGGCCTTAAGAGGAAACTTGCCTGAGTGGCAAAGCTGAGATTCAGACCTAAGCTTTCTAGCTCTGGAGCCCCACACTTAGCCACTTCACCCTGCTGCCTTAAAAATCTATCCTAAAATAGATGGTTTCCAAGGTTCTTTACAAAATCATAGAAAGTCAGTGATGGACCTTTCAAGGTCCATAAGTTATAAGATAACATCATCTGCTCATTTGACCCAGGAGGACACCCAGAGAGACAATCAAGTGCCCAGCAGTGAGCAGGCTTCCAGCTCTAAAATGCAGTCATTTCATGATTCAAAACCTTTGGAAAGAGAAGAATTCATTTATCAGCCAGATGTTCCACTGATATCATAGCTGGGCCTGCACTCACAATGGTTACCTCTTCAGGGGATGTTTTGTTATTATACAAAAACCTCTTCCATCTTTGTCTCAAGACCTTTGGATATGCTGGCCACAAAATCTAAGCAGTGATTCTTGACTTTTGTGGTTCACAGACACCTTCAGGAATCTGGTGGAAGGTATGGATCATTCTGCAATAATTAATAGACATGCATTCCAATTACGGGGAGGGAATTATGAACCCTCTGAAGTTTTGTCACAAATTTCTAAGGGTCTCTGAGACACAACTTATAAAACTCCTGCTCTTGGCAATGAGAAAACCAGGCAAAATATGTGCCTTCACGTCTGTCTCTTGGAAGATTCTTCAGGATCTGTTCTGTTCTTTCCATTGTGCTACGCTCCTTCCCTTTGGTCCAAGGTAGAGAGGGTGCGTGCTCCCAGTGCTATCATTCCTACACCCATCCCACTGGAATGTGAGGTCCATGAGGGCACGGACCACCTTGGTCTCAGGTGCCAGTGTGTCCATAGTACCTATCACGGTGCCCGACACAGGTCCAGGACTCAGTACACATTTGTGGGGATTATTTATCTATTACATCGAACAGAGAATGTAAAGCTCTGTACATTCACTCAAGTTTTTCTTGTCCTTGACTTTTCCTTCCTGGCTATAGGGTCAGAGGCAGGTATGACAAATGAGCAGCTTAGGTCAGATTCCCTAGGAAGAAGAGCTGAAGTAGGGATTCTAGTGTGAGGATTTATTGGAGATTACAATCTGTAAGGGTGTGAGGGAATAAGGACAGAGCAAAGGGAGAGGCCAAGAAAGCCTAATGCCAAGGATATGAATATGCATGAAAAGCAAGGGGACTAGACTTGTACCTTGTGTCAGTCAAGGCATGACGTTGGAGACATTTCCTAGAGAGGTG
Source organism: Panthera uncia (assembly GCF_023721935.1). Classification (NCBI taxonomy): domain Eukaryota; kingdom Metazoa; phylum Chordata; class Mammalia; order Carnivora; family Felidae; genus Panthera; species Panthera uncia. Next base: position 38,198,301 of record NC_064814.1, read on the forward strand.
GTTCCCATCTGGCCCAATGGAAGTCAATGCTCAAGAAGAAGGTGCTATTGTGGGCAGTTATAGATGATACTCCCAGCAGCTGGGGGCTGAGTGGGAGGTCCAGAAAGACTGGGTGGGACACCATCAGTGTCTACTACATGCTGTTAGTGGCAACTCAGATCAATTGAAAGTGGCCGCCAGGAGCATAGCATTTGACAAAGGGCGAGAAGCCACGCCTTGGCTCAGCCACAAAGCACCACGATGGATTATTCATGCCTGCTGGGGGCTAAGGACAGCAGCATCAGTGACACCTTTGCCATTCTGAGCCTAAGACGAAACCGGAGCCGTGTTTTTTACTAGAGGTCTCGAGCAGTTCCCGCACTCCCTGGGTAACTTTATGAGTCACACAATTTAGAATGTTATCATATGCTGTTGCAGATAGGTTCCAGTGTTTCCACTGACTATAGGTAGAAACTGGACAGGCAGCCACTAGCTAAAAGTCAGCTGCCCAAACTAAAGCAAAGGAATTACTTAAATGGACAGCCTTTGGGCAGGAAAGACAGTCACACTTAGAGCCCAGACCAGCAGATATAACTGGAATTGAGGTGTCAGGAAATAGACACAGAGCATTTGAGGAGCTTAGAATAAATGCACCAGCAGGATGAAGGCTAGGACCCCCGTGTATTAGGCTTCTGTACCCACACAGGGCCTTGCAATGTGTCAAGCACTCAGCTCTTTCTCAATAAATATGTCTTAGATGTTTGAAAACAAATAAACCAAGCCTTGGGGAATTAACTCTTTGAGGTAGGAGGCTTCTGCTCCAGAATTTCTAACATATTCTCCCAGACACGTCTGTCAACCCTTCAAGTGAGAAAAGCAGTCTGGCTTCCTTTGTATCTCTCAGGATGTGGCACATGAATTTCCACTCCTGTTATTATCACAGATTTGGGTGTCAGGAGGAATTGGGGTGTAGTGCAGAGATACAGCAATTTAAGATGTCATACTTGGAGTTCTTTTTTCCCCTTGGGCCTGGATGGCTTGGTTGTGAATGAAGGAACCTGTTCTTCACCGCAGCGAAGTCTTCTAAGGTGGCAATGAGGACAATAGCAACAGCCATGACCACAAGCATCTGTACCACTGCCTTGTGGGTTTTATTTCTCGGTCTTCAAAACAACTCAGTGAGGTAGGCAGGGGAGTGTTACCAATCCATGGAAAGACCTAGGATGTTCTGGGCCAGATGAAACTGGGGAAGGAGGTAGGAAAGCAGCAGATATTATCCAGAGAACAATAGGGTTGCCCTTCGAGGGAAACTGGGAATGACATAGCTGGTGGTCGTCACAGTGGACACACAGCCTGGTCTTTGAGAGGTGGGCAAGTGAAAGACTATGTGAGAGGTGTGTGGCCCCACAGAAGTGTACCCTCCATTGGCATTAATCCATGCTTCCTCCTGCTCAATCTTCTCAGCCTTCAAAGCTCAGTTCAAATAGAATTAGTGTATGATCTAGCAATGCTACTCCTAGGTACATAGCCAGACAGATTGAAACCAGGGTCTCAGACAGATATCAATGTTCACAGTAGTATTATTCACCAAAGGGTAGAAACAACCCAAGTGGCCACCAGCAGGTGAATGGATAAACAAAGTGGGACATATCAATACAATGGAATATTATTCAGCCTTAAAAAGGAAAGAGGGGAGGGGCGCCTGGGTGGCGCAGTCGGTTAAGCATCCGACTTCAGCCAGGTCACGATCTCGCGGTCCGTGAGTTCGAGCCCCGCGTCAGGCTCTGGGCTGATGGCTCGGAGCCTGGAGCCTGTTTCCGATTCTGTGTCTCCCTCTCTCTCTGCCCCTCCCCCGTTCATGCTCTGTCTCTCTCTGTCCCAAAAATAAATAAAAAACGTTGAAAAAAAAATTTAAAAAAAAAAAAAAGGAAAGAAGGGAGCCTGGGTGGCTCAGTTGGCTGAGCATCTGACTTTAGCTCAGGTCATGATCTCGTGGTCCATGAGTTCGAGCGCCGCATCAGGCTCGCTGCTGTCAGCACAGAGCCTGCTTTGGATCTTCTTTCCCTCTTTCTCTCTTCTCCCTCCCCACTTCTGCTCCCTCTCTCTCTCCCTCCCTCTCTCTCAAAAATAAATAAATGTATTTTTAAGAAGCAAGGAAATAGTGATTCATGCTACAACATGGATAAGTCATTGTGCTGGGAGAGAGATAAAAGGATAAATAGTGTGTGATTTGACTTATATGAAGTATTTAGAGTGGCCAAATTCATGGGGACAGAAAGCAGAGCAGAGGCAGTTGGGGGCTGGGAGGAAGGGGAGTGGGACTTAGGGTTTATTATGTTCAGGGTTTCTATGTGGAACAATGGAAGGTTTCTGGAGAGGGATAGTGGTGGTTTTTGCTTTGGGGATGAATTTAATGTCTCTGAATTGTGCACTTACAACGGTTAAGAGGGCAAATTTTTATGTACATGTATTTTACAACAATTTAATTAAAAGAATGAATAAATAAGAGAATAAACTCAGCTCAGAGTCCATGGCCTTCTGAAAGCTTTCCGGGAAGCAGCCCGACTAGGATACCATCCTCTATGCACCTAGGACACATTGTACTCTGCTCATTAAAGTACTTGACTATCTCCACACTGCAGTGTGGGCTCCTAGAAAGTATGGACTGGCTCCTCCCCTACTTTGTATCTCTGGCTCAAGCAAGTGCCTAGCACACTGTGACACCTTGTTAATTCTGTTTTAAATTAATGGATCTGATATACATGGCATGTTTGAAATGAACATCATAGGTTTCAAATAAATGAAACAGACATCAACTACTATCATGCTAGTCGTTGGTTGGGTAAACTTGACTCAAGTTCTTTTAAAACAGATCTGATTGTTCTTTCCACCATAATTTCAAATAGGTTACATAGCAAGTGGATTGGTTGCGGGGGGTGGGGGGCGGGGGAAGAACCTCAGGTGTGAAAGAAATGATAAACAGTTTATTAACAGTTCTCAACATGTGCTGATACCCTTACAAGAGAAATTTCCCTTCCTCTCCTTCACTCCAGCTTGGTTAACTTGGACTTTACATCTTAACATAGACATCACCATCTCTGGGTAGCCCCGTGACCTCTCATCCCAGGTAGCATCTGCTGTCCCTGCCCTGAACTGCCATGAACTTGCAGTGAGCCAGCATTTTTCCTATTAGCATGCTTGTCACAAGATGTTATATGTACTTGTGTACTCTCTCTGTCTTCCCTACCAGACAGTAAGCACCACATGGGCAGGGACATTCCCAGCATGTAGCAAAATTCCTAGCATGGGATGGTACTCAATCAATATATATTGAAAGATCGGCTGAAGGAAGGTGGATGAATGAATGCAGTAATGTGGGCATGAGACCATATAGGGTGCGTAACTGATCATTTTTAACCAGCTGGAAGTGTTCCTGCAGATCACTAAATTCAACCCGTTTGTGGAGCAGATGAGGAAGGTGAGGTCTGGAGAGAGAAAGTGAATTTTCCTGGATACATAGAAAATAAAGAGACAAAGGGAACTAGAATCCAGGTATACTGGCTCGTGGTTCTATTTCCATTATAACACTGCTCCCTTCTCCCCTCAAGGTCAGTATTTCTGCTGTCCAAGATGATTTATGACCTCATACCTTTGGGATTAAGTCATAAACTCACCATGCATGGCCTTTTGAAAGTATCATCCATTTTAACAGAGGTATTCTAGAGAACAATGCATTAAACCAAAATGTCTTTTGTATAACTGGGTTTAAAACATTGGACTTGGCTGGTGGAGAATAAAATGTGGGGCATTTTACATTCCTTCTGGGTGTCCTTCAAATCCTTATCATCAGACTAGGCAGGTTTCTTAGGAAAATCTCAATCAAGTGGGATTGTCATAAAGTCAGCTGAAACCTGCTTTCCAAAGTTATGATCAAGGCTGGTGGATGGCAGAGAGAAAATGGTGTAGAGGGTAAAAGATGAGAGGTAAGATTCACCTGAAAGCTAGAAAAGGAAAAGGAGAAATAATGTGCCTATCTGTTTTTAGTTCTATCAGGGGGAGAGGAGTAAACAAACTTTAGCCCTTCATCACAACCATCTCCGGTGTGAAGAAATGGGGATGCTTCATTCACGTATGTTGTAGACATTCCCCCCCTTTCCTCTGATTTCTAAAGGCAATGTATCCACCCTCAAGGCATCATTGGCCTGACCCAGTCATAGGGATCCTCTTCCCCTTTACAGTGATTGGTCCAACAATGAGCACGTGATCCAATTCTAGCCAATAAAACACAAGGAGAAGTCCACTCGGTGTCTTTCAGGGAGAAGATTTTCTCCCTGGGAATGGAGAAAGCCATTTGCTACTCTCATTACACTCCTTCTTCTTTGGAGCTTGGATATGATGGTCATGGCTGTGGTGGCCACCTTGGAACCTTGAGAGAAGGTTTCACTGTCACACAGAGGGCAGGACAGCAGGACTGACTGTGAGTCCTTGAGGACATGACTGAGCTGCTAAACCAACCCTGAATCCTTCTGCCTCTGGTTTCTTTGTAAGTGAAATTCTAAACATCCATAGAGACTAGGCTGTTGTGGTATAAGCCAGGGGTCAGCAAACATTTTCTCTAAAGGGTCAGATAGTAAGTATTTTCAGCTTTGTGGGCTCTGTGACATCTGTTGCAAGCATCCTGTGTTTGCCATTATAGCACCAAAGCAACCACAGACAATATGTAAATGATTAGGCTGCATTCCAATAAAACTTTATTTACACAAACAGGCAGTGGGCGAGATTTGGCCCACAGACCATAGTCTGCCAATTCCTGGTTGGGGATGCATTGATGTCACAGATATTTATTAAGAACCTCCTGTGTTGCAGCCCTGGTTGTGGGCACTGGGGATATAGCAGGGATCAAAACATATCCAGCCCCTGCCCTGTGAAGCTGTGCACTGCTCAGGGAGACACACACAAATCAAATGAATACATAAAGACCATTGCAGATTGTGATAAGTGCTGTGGTAGAACTTGGATGATGTGATGGAGTTTTGAGATTGGGCAGAGTGGGGGGCATGGACCCAGTTTAAGTGGGCTGGGGAGAGAAGGCGTCTTTGGAACATGGCATCTGAGACCTCAAGAATGAGGAGACACTTGCTGTGTGAAGAAAGAGGGAGGTCCTGCAACAAGCAACAGGAACTGAAAATGCAGATGCTTGAGGGCAGGGCTAAGTGTGGCACATTTAGGAAGCCACATGGAGCTTGGGGAAGCACAAACAAGGGAGAGAGAAGTAGACAGGGGCCAGAGCATGCAGGGCCTGGAAGGCTTGGGAGAAACATGGATTTTATGCCCAGAGCAATGCAGAGTGTAGAGTAATGATTCACACTTTAAAACCAGTAGGCTGACTGTGATGTGGACTGCAGGGAGGCAAGAGTGGAGCAGAGAGCCAGTTGAGAAGGTATCTCAACAGCCCAAGAATGTTACAAGGGGTGTCTCAATCCACTCAAGTTGTCCATTGGTAGATATGGTAGACATGGGCTGAAGGAGGAAACCTGGGAACTTAGCAGCACCAGAAAAGAAAGCTCCAGAAAGATAAACTGTCTTCTCTATGAAGATACTTCTCTATGATGATCCAATAGGACCCTGAACCAAGGGCTGTGATTGACCTCTCTGCCCCTCACAGAGCGCATTGCACACTTGCTGGGTCCTCCTGAGACAAGAAAGAGGTGACAAATCCAGAGGTAGCTAGCTAGCTGCACCTGGCTGCAGCCTGGCTGATGGGGGATCAGTGAGGCACGCACTCACCACTCCACCATCCTGCTTCACCCCCATTCTTTAGGCTTACACCACAGCACGATACTCCCAAGAAGACATTCACGAAAGGGTGGGTTGAAGTATGTCCTTATTCCTCCCTTTGTCCCACTGAGAATTTGAGGCAGACTTCAAGAACTACAGGTAACAAAATAGAAAGATATAAATGAAATATGTCAAGCCTAAGGAAAATACAAATCAGATGAAAGATCAAGTGGTCAGATGAGAAAACTAAAAGGCAGGCTATAACATCCTATGTGGTTGCCGGCACAAGAGTCGGGAAACCCCATCTGTGTGCGAATTCCTACCATATTATTTTCAGTTTTTCCACCAGCATTATATTTTTCCCCATATTTACTCCAGCCTTTGAGCCTTTATTGCCAGCCACATGGTGACCTCCACACACCTAGTGCAGGTGCCCATGATGAGGGCGCTGCTCTCCCTGTTTGCCTCTGAAGTGACTCCAGCGATGGTCTTTCTCCTCCTCTGGGTGGGGAGGGAGAATTGCAGCTGGTATTGACAATTTTCTACTCAATTGCTTTGTTCTGGGCTTGGTTTAGCTCAATGATTTCCCAATCAGATTTGAATTCGTTCACATTACTAGAGTCAAAATGCTAATAAGTAAGGCAAACAGAACCAAAACTTGAGATTCTCATCCTAAAGCCACAGGGGAACATGGCCAAGTTCCAGGGGCCAGAGCACTTGGGAGGAGGTCAAGGCCAGAGTGAAATGAACAAGGGGGTACACATTGATGGAAACAAGCCAGGGCTGGCCAGCCTAGCCCCTGCTCTGGTTCAAGGCTAAATTCTCATTAATCTAGACTGGACTACTCAATGTCCAGCTCAGGCTGCTTTGGGCAAATCACTTCCCCTTTCCTCCTTTCCCAGCCAAATGGGATTGACTAATGTATCAAGAAAGAGGCTGACCTCTAGGCTAGGAGGTAGCTACCGATAGCCTATAGCCCATAAAGGGGAGATACTGTGGATGGCAGCTGGTGGTCACAACTCATCTCTGGCTAAGACTATCTCATACGTACCCCTCTCTCTGCCCACTCACCCTCCCTCTGATTCTTTCTCTCCCTCTCCATCGTCCCATCAACCTCTGCATCATCTGTCTTTAGGCCTTTAGTGTCTCTATCATGCATTCTTCTGACCAGCCAGTTCCTGTTAGTGTCCCTTCTCTGGCTGAGCACCCTTAGGCTCTCAGTATCCTTCTCTGGTGAACTATCTCACAAGCAGCCCAGGCAGGAAAGGTCACTTATATGTTCAGGCCCTGCCTCCTGTCCCTTCACAACCCACCCTCCCCCAACCCAAGATCTGGTGCAGATGAGTTATCTGTAAGTCACGGTTGACTGTTCTCAGCCCGCACCCCCAGACGACTTGGCCAGGTACAACATCTGCCTTGGCTGTGCCAGGTCACAGGACACCTCCATCAGCTGAACCTGGTGAGGGTGGCAGGGCTCCATCATGACAGACTGGGGTCCTGAAGGAAGGTGACCAACTCCTCCCAATTTGCCCTGGACTTTTCCAGTTTTAAAAAAGCCCCAGATCCTGGGAAACCACCTCAGTCCTGGGCAAGTTGGGCTGGTTAGTCACCCTACAAGAGAACTGGCCGTAGAATATACGAACCAGCCTCCATCTCACCTCTGTTCTGTCCTACCTATGTAACCATTGGCAACACACATCTCCCTCTCTATGAACTGACCATTATCATCTCTTCCCTGCCTACTCTGCAGGGCTGTTCTAAGGGGCACATCAGATAATAGATGTGAAAGTGCTTAACGAACACTAAAACACTGGACAGATGTAAAGGGGGTTTTATTACCTAGTGTTTATGACCTTGAGGCCAGAGTATTAGCAATTTCAATTAATCAAATAAATGGAAAAATAAATTGGTTTTATGGAAACAGATTCCTGCACCTTGCCAAGGGTTCAGGACTGAGGAAAGAGAAAGGAAAGAATCCAAAGGGCTCACAGGTCTGTCTGAGTTAAACCCAAGCAGAAGCTTACCCAAGTCCACCCTCTGCTCTGGGAGCCCAGAATGTGCAAGCCTGACACCTGAAAGTTCAGCCATGCTCTCATCAATATCCTTTCTCAGCCATAGACCAACTAGATACAGTTTGTTCTTCATCATCCATGCTGTGGTCGAATAAAACTGGCAAGCGTCAGCCAAGCAGCCTTTGTGTAGTTTACATGAGTCTTCAAAAGCTGCTTGAGTGCTTATCCTTGAACACTGGTGTGTTCATTGCTCTGGCTTCACAATATTCTGGGCAGGAAGCAACATGCTAGAGACCCAGCTCAGGAGCATGTGGAAACCAAGAGTTTTCCCTGGACCCTGGTATGAAGCACCAGCCTAAGCAGGACAGACACGCTGCTGGAGTTTGAGTCCTGATGCTTCAAAATGAATGTGGACGGAGCTATGATGAGCCAGCCCCCTTCTTCCATACTGGAAGGAATATAAAGTCAAACTCAGTTTGACAGATGGATAACCAGGTGCCCCCTCTGAAGGAATTTGTCTTCTATGTGGGGAGACAGGTAAAGAAATAGCCACACATAAATAGTTCCAATACAGGGCTAAGTTCATGGCAGCAAAAGAGCCATCCATGCAAAAATAGACTTAGGCAGGGTAAGTGACAATCTCATCAATATTTTGAGAGCAAGGTTTGCTGTGGACAGTTTGCAACCCAGATCAGCTGTCCCTGCATAATTAATAATAGATTGTGCCCAGTTCTGGTTTATGGGTTTATGGAATCTGAGGCACTATGGGTCCAATAAAGAAAAACAACCACAACAAAACTAATAGCCTCCTCTCCTCCTAGCTCAGCTAATCAATGAGGCCATGGAGAAAGAAGCTTTGCCTGGTATAGGCCAAGACCCTGTTGGTCTGGGTCTTTAGCTTTCTGGAGATCACCAGTGTCCCCAAACTCTTTCCATCTGGGAAATGGGGTAACAGCTGAAAAACCCTCTATCCACCCGCCTCACTGTGATATTGTCTGCCAATGAATTGCACTTTGAAAAATCAGCAGGAGTGAGATGTAAGGGCATTTTCCTAAATTAAAATAAGTTTCCAGTGCTCTTTAAAGTGATAGAAGTTTTAGGGCGTCTGGGCGGCTCAGTCGGTTAAGCATCCGACTTTGGCTCAGGTCATGATCTCACGGTTTGTGGGTTTGAGCCCTACTTAGGCCTCTGTGCTGACAGCTCAGAGCCTGTAGCCTGCCTTGGATTCTGTGTGTGTCTCTCTCTCTGCCCCTCCCCTGCTCACACTCTGTCTCAGTCTCTCAAAAATAAATAAACAAAAATATAAACATTTTTAAAGTGATAGAAGTTGTAAGATTGGAGGAAGTTTTCCAGGTTAGACTCTCTCAGAAATAATACCAAGTATTTATTCAATATTTACAATAGGCCAACCATAGTGCTAAGACCTTGTTATGTATTCTCTTATTTAATCATCCCGAGAACCCTATGAGGTAGTTACTATTTTATCTTCATTTTGCAGATAGGAAAATGAAGGCACAGAGATGTTAAGTAATGTGCCCAAGGTCACACAGCTAACAGACTGAGTGAGATTAGATTTCGAGCTCCAGATGCATCATGCGTGCCCTTAAGCTCTCACTTGTCAGCTATCCTTCCTTATGCTTGAGCACATCCTGGCACCTGCAGCTTTTTGGAAAGTTACTTATTTATAGACTGAGTCTGGATTTTGTTTTTGTTCACTTAAAGATATATATATTCATTGATTCATTCTTCTGTAAATATTCATTGAGCATCTACTATATACCAGATTCTGGGGGCTCCAAATAAGTGACACCAATTTCTGCCATCCAGGAGCTCACAGTCCCCCAATACCTCCCCCCCAAGTGGCATCCTCTATCTTGTAGACTATATTCATTTTCTGCTTTAACAAATTACGACAGGGGTGCCTGGGTGGTTCAGTCTGTTACGCATCCGACTTCAGCTCAGGTCATGTTTGAAGGGTCATGAGTTCAAGCCCCACATCGGGCTCTGTGCTGACAGCTCAGAACCTGCAGCCTGCTCTGGATTCTGTGTCTCCCTCTCTCTCTGTCCCTCTCCTGCTTGTGTGCTCTCTCTCTCTCTTTCTCTCTCCCTGTCTCTCCAAAAAAAAAAAAAAAAGTTAAAAAAAATTACTACAAACTCCGTGGCTTAAAACTACACCCATGTATTAGTTCTCTGTAGATCAGGAGTCCAAGTGGCCTTGCTGTCGAATCGCACAAGACTGGAATCAGGGTGTCAGCTGGCCTGGGCTCCTTCTGGAGACTCTGGAGATGAGGACGATCTTCCTGCTTCCAGGATCACTCATGTTGTTCGGGGTAGGTGTTATTGTTACTCTTGTTTTCCAGAAAAGAAAACAGAGGTTCTGTACCTTCTCTGGAACCACACTAGTGGAACTGATGTGATTCCAGTTCAGGTGTGTCAAACTCAGAAAGCAGATACCCTTTCCTTTTTCAGCATGCATTGGATGGTACTCGTGGGCAGTGAGTAATTAAAAATCCCTCCCCGCCCCGCCCCCTTGTCATCACTGGCTGGTACCAAGAACAGCGGGATGCACTGAGTTTTTACTGAGTGTTCACTTAACTTTCCCAAGTATGCTGCAAGGTAGGGATCAATATCATTCCCATTTTCTAGTCAAAGAAACTGAGGCAGCGTGAGCTGAAGTTACCCAAAATCACACAGCTGGTTAGAAGTATCCCAGGGCTCAGGGCAAAGCAGTCTGGCTCTAGAGCCTACCCTTTATATGCCATCCTGCTTTTTCTGCCAGAGATTAAGAAGGAACAAAGAGGAAAGATGCGAACTTTGCCCAGGAGGGAAAATGAATGCCTGCTCTATGCTGAGCTCCAGGCTCTGGACTTCATACATCTAACCACATGTGATAGCTCTATTTGCAGCAAGCCTAGGTGAAGAGAGTCTGTTGCCTGAGACCACACAACTGGAAAGGGCTGGAGGTAGGATTTGAACTGGGCTGTCTCTAAACCTATGCTCTTTCCATTTAAGACATGCAGAGGCACAGAGGCATCAGAGAACACACACAGAAGAATCAGAAAGCATTATCCAGTAGTGGCCCCACCTACACAACAGGCTGAGTGGGGAATGAAAGCCTGAAAGCTGACGGGTGCAGGGCTCAGCCAGGTCAGTCTAGGTGGACTTCAAGGAGGTGGTAAGAGGAAAAGGAGTGAGTGAGTGAGTGAGTAGGTAAGTTGGAAGCTATTTAGATGGTTTGGTTTTGACTAGGAACTATGTCCAGTGTTTTTACTTAAAAAAAAAAAAAAAAAACTTGCACTGGATTACTATAAATAAATGATGGGCTCTGTTTTTAAATTGGCTTTTATTTCCATGTGTTAACTAATTACTGGTGCACTCAACAGGCAGTCCCTCTCCGAGTCTCAGAGTCATTAACTGTGGCAGTCCAAGCTCTCAGAGAATGCATGTTTAAAGAGCCCCTCGCCTCCCTCTTTGAAAAAGGCCCCTGCTCGCTGGTCGCCTGACCTACTCCCCGTGGGTCTGCTGAGTCCAGATCAGCTTGACTCCCTCATTTAAAATACTACTTTCATGGAAAGGGAAGCAAGGCAGGTACGCATTTAGACCCCAATTCAGACTCTGTGATCCCTGGGTGCCCCTGCACTAAAATATATCTTTGTAGAGTTTTTGCAGATAGCAGTGCCCAGCGGCCAAGTGCTGCCCACAGATGAGAGAAGGGATGTGAAGTTCTCTTGAGAGGGCACGAGCCATAGGTAGGCTTGAATACTTTTTCAAAGTGCCAAAATTATACAAACTACAAGCTTATCATGGAACTCTGTTCTTCAGCTTTCAGTTAAAGAGGGTTGCCTACTGACAAATCTTTTTCCGGTTGTTGTTATTATTTGTATCTAAAGATAGTGAAATAGTGTTTCCTTGTGTCATAATCTACATTCCACACTGCTTCCCAATCCTGACTAACTGGTCACTTATATGTAGGATTATAATGACATTTTTTGGCATATATGGAACTTCCACCATGTTTTATTATTTTACACGGATTGTCTTATCTAATCCTCACAAAAGAATTAGGAGTTTGGGGCTATTTGAATTTCCATCATCAGGGGCACCTGGGTGGCTCAGTTGGTTGAGCGTCTGATTTCAGCTTGGGTCATGATCTCATGGTTCATGAGTTTGAGCCCCGCGTCAGGCTCTGTGCTGACAGCTCAGAGCCTGGAGCCTGCTTGGGATTCTGTGTCTCCCTCTCTCTCTGCCCCTCCCATGCTCATGCTTCTGTCTCTCTCTCTCTCAATAATAAATAAATAAATTAAAAAACGTTGAATTTCCATCTTCAGGGGAGGAAAACGAGGCATGGAAGGGATCAGCAATAAGTCACTCAGTAGTTAGTGGCAGAGCCAGGCCCCAATCTTAGCAGCTCTGGCTCCAGATTCTGCTCTCGACCACACTTCCCTGTTGGTAGAATGAACTGGCACATTAAGATCTGTGTCCAGGCTCTTCCTCATCTTATGAGAAAGAAGACTGGCATGAAGAACAAGTCCTCATCCTACAGCCACCTGGTGACAGAGCCTGGACGAAAACTGAGACCTCTCCATTCCTAGTGCCACCTTCTTTCTGTTCTGCTGAAGCAACTAGACAGACCTGAACTCATACCCTGTTTCTTCTACCTATTGGCTGAGTGCCCTTGGGCACATTACTAGACTCAGTTTCCTCATCTGTGAAGTAAGGATATCAACACATACCTAGTAGGTTTGAAGCAAAGATGGGAAGACAGAGACTCACACTAGCACTTTGGACCCAGTATAGACTGTTCTTTCTTCCTCTCTCCAAAGCAAAGCTTCTGGGGAAAAGAAGAACCAGTTCTACTGACTATCCAAGAATATCTTTGTAAAGATATATTCAATCTGTATAGCTGACAGTGGATTAACATCCGTGAAAAATATAGTATTCCTGTAATTCTCTCAGCTGAGGATCACTCGGCAATGCTTGGAGATATGCTTGTCACAACTGAGATGAGAGGGGAGGACTTGCTATTGGCATCTAGTCAGCAGGGGCCAGGGACACTGCTAAAGTTCCTGCAGTCACGGAGCAGTCCCCCAGAAGCAGGAATCATCCAGTCCAAAATGTCAATAGTGCTGCTGTTAAGGTACGCTGCTATAAATCAACATGAAAAAAGATCAACTATTCAGTAGAGCAATGAAAAAGGACATGGAGAGGTAAGATAAAGAAGTGGAAACAGAAGTGGCCAATAAGCATGACTCATTGGTCATCAGGGGAATGCAAATTAAATCCAGAAGAAAGCCCCATTTCCCACTATCGCATGGGCAGGAATTTAGAAGTGTGAGAGTACCAATTGCTGTTGGGTTGTAGAATAATGGGAACTCAAGCTAACACAGGTACCACCACTTTAGGGAGTAATTTGGCAATACCTAAATTGAAGGGACACGTAACTAAATGGAGCAAATCTACCCAAGAGAGTTCTTCCTCCAGGTTCAGAAGTATGGACAAGAAATTAATGGTAGCACTCTAGGAGTGAAAAATTAGAGACAACCTAACATTCCATCAAAAGGGAAGTAGATGATTAAATGAATAAACAGCACGCATCAACGTGGTTCAATAGCAAAAGCTGGAGGAAAGAAAAAGGTACACTGAATTCTGACAATAGTACTTATGCTTATATTAAAGATCTAATACTGACAAACAAAACTGTTGACAAAGCTGATGTTTACTATCACATATACACTAGAAGCATAAATTCCAGCATGGGGCTATCCATGTCAGGATGATGGTTATCTCTGGGAAAGGAAAGTGAGAGAGAATAACATTCAGGAGAGTCACAGAGGGCTTCTGTTGTATAGAGTTTCGTTACCTAAGGGGGATGGTAGGTATTCTGTTATTCTGTATATTTCTGTATATTTGTAATATAAATAAAACAAAATGCCACAGAAAATAGCAGTGTCTTCTAAATGGTCTAACAGACTCATTGAACCCAGGTTGGTACAGGCTATTTGAGAGAGGGCTCCTAAGGGGAAAATCTGCCGTCTTCTTATTCTGAATCCCTTATGTGACCATGACTTACCCATGCAAACGTGTGCCATGAAGCCTATATTTCACTTTCATGATGAGTCTTATGGCCCTGAAGATTGGTGTCTATGTGTTTTGGGAAGGCCTTAGCTTCAGACTCTGAGAGCAAATTTATTTCTCTGGAAGAACTAAGATTCAGGATTCCAGGTCATTCCACAGTCACCTTCAAGATCTAATATACAGATGCTTGTGTCTTTCCCTGGGACAGCAATGACAGGTGGAGGGGGCCCATCATGGGTCATAGGCAATGCAGATGGCTGAAAGCAGGTGGAGGGCAGAGAATGGGATTGTTCCTAGAGATAGTAGCTTGCAGCCAGGCCAGTTCATGGAGAGCATGGAGCAAGTACCCTGGACAGCATCAGTCCCTCCTATGGGGATCTCCATGAGGGTCGTTTCCTGTCTTAGGTGGGAATGCTCATTGGTACTTCTTGCTCACACTGATTTGGCCTTAGTTCAGGTGAGCAGTTGGTCCTTATATGACAGATTTGATTTATAGATAAGCCTGAAAATCTGGGTCCTATCATCACTTGGATCTGGAGTCAGGAGCTTCCCACCCTCAGTTTTAAAACTCCTCTACTTATGGCCAGGTATTGAGATGTGGTAAGGGAAGTGGACTCGCTGTGTCCCCTATTCCTTGCCATGCCATACACGATCTCTCTGAGGCCTTCTGGGCACTGAACAGTAGTGGTTCCATACAAGCCACTCCAACAAAATCCTGCTAGTACACGTAGACAGCAAGTCCATCCATCTCTTGGCTGGTATAAACTGAACACATTGCTCAACCCTCAGTTGGCTAGGATAGACTCTGAGCACCAAGTTTTCTAGCTTTAGGAGGAGATAGAGCATAGTTTCCATCCCCTGCCAGAGAAAAGACCATTAATCTCTTCCACATAATGTCTCCTATAACCTGTAATTAAATTTCAATGAACAGCCCCATCTGAACAAAAATCTGGGAAGTCTTAAGGGACAGTGGTAGTGGGATTTTTACTTTTTATGTTTCATGTCCACCCAGCATACATCTGAATGTCTGAGATGAATTTATTTGAAGGAATTTGAATGAAATGGGCAAATCCTCTTATCTTTCCAGATGTTCAAATTTAGTCTCACCAAAGAAATTTTGTCCAAGGACCAGAACCCTCTCAGGACAAAAGAAGACTCTTAGAATCATGTATAAAATGGACATAAAGACAGTCTCTGGAACCTTCATGACATTTCACACTATGCATGATCAGTGAATGAATTATCCTCAAATAACAGATGTTTATGGCATCATTTACTGACAGGAGCTGGGAGAGGGGTTGTGAATGGGTTTTAAGTCCTGATCACAGTCTTCAGGGAGCTGGAAGGCATTCAAAAAATATTTACTGAACACCTACCATGTGCTAAGTATGTCTCTAGGTGCTGATAATTCGTCAGTGAGAAAACAAAATTCCTGCCCAAAGTTCTTATTTTGGTGGAAGAGAGAAACAATGTGCAAGTATGCAAAATAAAACAAAGCAGCACGCAATAACAAAAGGTAGATTTAGATAGTGGCAACTACTATAAAAATATGCAGTAGGATCGTTTGTAGAGACTTACTAGGACCCAGACACCATCCCTTCACTCCTAGGCCATATACTAGAGTTGGGAATATCATAACAGAAAGATGCTGTAGGTGACACAGCTAGAGGGATGGCCCCTGAGGTAGTAGTCCATGGTGTTGTCTACAGTCTCCAAAAGTGGTGAACTCAGGCTTAATCTGGAACAATGTACTACCCAGGGGAGATCAGTCTGGTGGGTGGGCCAAGGGAGATGAAGTGGATAGACTGAAAGAGTCAGCCCCAATATTTTAGAGCTACTCCCATCAGGAAGGGAAATGTCTCCCCACCCTTTACTCTGGGCTGCTGGGACTTTTTGACAGGTGGAATGTGGTCTAGGAGACACTGAGTTAACTCTGGAGCCAAGTCTCAAGAGGTCATGCAGTTTTGTTTGCACATTCCTGGGACCTTGACAGTGCCACATTCTGAAGAAACCTAATCTGGCCTCCTTGAGGAAGGAGAGGCCACGTGGAGGAGCTATTCCAGTCACCCCAGCTGAGGCCCAGGACACATCAGGGAAACCCCCACCCTGACTATGCTTACCTGAGTGGAGTTAAGCAAAACCAGAAGAAGAACCAGTCAGCCAACCCACAAGGAAGATAAGAAACAATAAGTTTTGAAGTGGTTTTGCAGTGATCGGTGACTAATGGAAGGTAACTCTCAAAGACACACACACACAGCAGTGGCATGGTTGCCTGGGATCGGTCAGTTACAGAATGGACTCATCAGATTTGGAATAAGGAAAGCAGGTTCTGTCCCAATGCCATGTCCCAGAAGAGTGACACAGATGTCAAGACCAAGCAGGCTTCTATTTGAGCTCCATTCTGCACTCTTGTTGTATATATTGATGGCCTGAGGAATGGAGGCTTCAGACCAGAGGCCCAGAGCCTTCAGACCAGAGGTGTTCTGGGATTCAGGTCAGCAACAGTGGGCACAAGGCTTGGACTAGTAAGACTCATTCCTGACTTTTCTGAATCCTGATGGGTTCAGGGCCGGGTGGGACAGAGTCAAAGGAGTTAGTCTTCAGTAGTGCAATCAACCCTTGAACAACATGGGTTTAAACTGTGCAGGTCCACTTATACACAGGTTGTTTTTGTTGTTGTTTCAATAAATACATTACAGTACTGTAAATGTATTTTCTCTTCCTCGTGATTTTCTCAGTAACATTTTCTTTTTCTCTAGCTTCCTTTATTGTCAAAATTCAGTATATAACACATACAAAATGCATGTTAACCAACAGTTTATGTTACTCACAGGGCTTCCAGTTAATGGTAGGCTATTAGTAGTTAAATTTGGGGAATCAAAAGTTATAAGTGGAGTTTTTGATTGTGCAGGTTATCAGTGCCTCTAACCCGCGGGTTGTTCAAGGGTCAGCTGTATTGAGTAAAGGGAGGCCTCTCAGGGGAGAAAGTCCACATTTATAAAAAGATAAATACAACAACACAAGGACCAAGTGCCCAAAGGGTAGGTCAGATGCTAAGAGCTTTAGGAGCTCAGAGAAGGGATGGACCACCAAGGAGACTAGCAGTTGGTGTAGGAGTAGAGTGGACAATCTTATGAGGGGGTGAAGATTTGAGTAAATAAGGAGTCAGAGGGCAACAAACAAGAGTAGATGAGAGTGACCAGGAGGGCACTTAGGGAGGGAAGGTGATGGGAGAAAAAGAGTGGAGGCAAGGTCCAGCCTAGCAGGGGAAGATGAGCAGACCACTTTCACTAAGGGAGTGCTCGTGTGGATATGATCAGGAAATAAAGGCTAATTGTGAATGCTAAGATAAGGGATTTTGCTTCTAGGTTGGGGCACATGAAAGCCACTCACGGTTTTCAGCAAAGAAAGATACATGCTTTAAAGATAAATATTTAGTGAATGGGGATGGATGGCTGGCTGGCTGGCTGGATGGCTGGATGGATTAATTTGCACCAATAAGGATAGGCAGACGTGTTTTTTAAGTGTAAAGGTATGAACGAATGGATGAAAGAATAAATGGATGGATGCATGGATGGAAGGATAAATATATAACAATGAAGACACACAATATGCACTTTAAACATAAGGATCCGAATGGGAATATGAATAAATGAATGGATGCATGCATGGATAGATGGGTGAATGGATGAGTATGTGGCAGAAGGAAGAGCCTGAGGAAGTCAATTAAGTTTTCTGGTGAGCAGCTTTGACGCTTAAATTCATCATTGCTGCTGCCCTCCACTGCCCCACTCCCTAGAGCCCATCCCATCAGCCAAGTACTGCAGGTTCACCTGAATGTTGGTGAAATGGCTCAGGAGAGTGTGTCATGAGGGTGACAGGAGCTCATCGATCACAGCCAGGATCCAGCTCCACTGGGAGCAAATCACCACAGCATGGGATGAAGGCTGCAAGACTGGGGACTGAGACCCAGACATGTCACACTGCTACATGCCTCACAGGCCCCACCTCCAGAGTTTTGGCAAAGGGGGTTCCCAACCACCTTGCTTTATTGTCACAGCATTGAACACACTGCCAGGCACACAGTACATGCTCAATAAAAGTTTGAGGAGTTGAAATGAAATTTCATGAAGTTCCATAGAAAGGACAAGCAGGTTGTGTATAACTGACACCATCCCACCATCACATCCCTAAGAAAGCCATTGTTAGAGAGAATGACAGTGTGAGTGGAACAGTACATCACCTGACCTTCAAGAGAAGATATAAATCACACCTCATCTGCTTTCAGGGAAATAAATCCTATGAAATGAGCCTGCCATCTGCTTTTGTGATATAAATCAAGCTTCCATTGGCTGTTTTATGCCTACAAGCTGAGGTCCATATTCCTTAGCAAAATATGCACAAGTCCTCCACAATATGACCTCAAGGTTTTAAAATAGCCAGATAGTCATTCATTTATTGATTGCTAGCTATGTGCAAGAGAATATATCAAGGCAGTGGAACCCTGAGAAGAATGAGATCCATTCCCTCCCCTCAAGGAGAATATTATCTATTACCTATTGGAGAGGCAGATACTTATATACATGTACTGTACGTTTTATGTCTATGTATAGCTACACAATACAGCACAATAACTAAACAGATAGGCACATCCACATGGCCAGGTAACACAGAGGAGGAATGAATGAATGGTTAACTCTGCCTGAGGGTCAGGGAAGGTGTCATTTCATATTTTAAATGATTCTGGAAGGTTAAGTGGAAGTTTCCCAGGCCAAAAGAGAAACAAGGACACCAGGCAGAAGGAACAGTCTTAGTTAACGTCCTTGGACACAAGTTATGGAAGTTGAAATGAAATAGGGAATTTAATATCCAGAGATCTGCCCTGTCAACTCAGAGGCTGGTTGCACAAGTCCAAAGAGAGGATATATGAAAATGCTTTGTAAGCTACAAAGTGCTAGGCGAATGCAAGGGCTTATTATAGAAGGTGTTCAGTATCTGACTGGTGAGTGATTGACCAATTTGGCACAACCCAGTGGGAACAGATCATAACACCTCCCTGAACCATGGCATGTTAATAGAGAGCCTACCGAAGTTTGTTTTTAACCTGGAGACTCCCCTGGAACTCACTTGGATTTTATTTGACTGTTGGAGGGGACAGGTAAGTCAGGAGATCAGATGGGCTTGAAACTAAAGAGTGATGGTCTCTGCCATTGGTACAGTCACCAAAAATGAGAATGAAATGGCTTGATGGTGATCAAGTGAGCCAGGGAAAACAATGATATCTGGGTGCCATTTGCAATTTTTTAGGAATAAGGGCGTTGTGGAAGTCAGAGTATTCATCAATAATGGGTTCAGTATCTGCTATTACTATTTGTGAGGATCTGTGCTTAGTAGAATGAGGGAGGCAGAAATGAAAAAAAAAAAATGTACAGCCCCTCCACTCAAGGGGATTTGTAGCCAAGTCTTGCAATATGGTTGATAATTGCTACGGCCAAACCCAACTCTTGATTTCCACTCCCAAATCATTCTTCTGCTGTTCTTTCCCTCTCATAATTGGTGCCTCCATTCACCAAATTTCCCAGAACCCAAGCTGAAATTCACTTCTTCTCTTTCCCTCACCCTTTTCTCCCACATCCAGTCCACCAACAAGTATTGCTAGCTCTTCCTCGAAGGGAGATCCCAGTCCTGAAGCTCCTCACCCCATAGCCACCATCATCATCTCTTCCTGGAATGCCATTTCGCTGACCACCTCCCCACAACCCCACAACTAGATCAACTTTTTCAAAATGCATGTCAGGCAATGGCATCCACTCCCCTCTCACTCCCCTCTCACTCCCCCAACGCCAAGGTTTCCCAAATTCTTTGCAGTTACCCATGGAGTCTACCAAGCCCTACATCATTTTACCCTGGCCCGTTGTTTAACCATTGCTCTGGCCCTCATTCACTGCACTCCATCCACATTTACTTTCTTACCAGATGTATTCCCACCCCCAGAGTTTAGTCTTTGCTGTTCCCTCTGCCAAAACTACTCCTCCCCCAAATCTTCACAAGGTCATTCCCTCACCACATGCAGACTCTGCCCAGAGATGCCTTCTGTGACACCTTCACTGACCACCACCCTCAACCCACTGCAGTCTCCTTATCCAACATTTTTCATAGTAATGAACATAGTACACATGATAGTCACTAAGCAAGTAAGGTTTGAATGAATGCATGCAAGAGAACACTAGGGAAGGAGTGAACGTATCTGCTTGAAAGAACTGAGGGGCTGCTGGGTATGGGTTCTGGAAGATGATTATGATCTCACCAAGTGGACAAAGAACAAGGACATTCCAAACAGAGAAAGTAGCACAAACCAAGGCAGAAAGATGTAGAAGAGCATGGCATGTCTGCAGGGGTGCAGGCAACTCAGGATGATATGGGTACCCACAAGAGAGTAGTAGGTTGTGAGGCAAAGCAGAATACTGGGGGCCCTTTGCATCATGCCAGAGAGGGGAGCTCTAGCTGCCAGAAGACATCTCAGATCATAGGAGATTACCACAAGGAGTGGTAGAGGGGATCCTGGAGATAGGGGTTACTGAGCCTACAGCTGAAAGAGCTTTAGGGTTCCAGGTGGCTTGCAAGAGTTTGCAAACCCTTCAGTTACTGCAAGGCTGTAATGTAACATGTAATGTAGCGTTCCCTGGCTGCCCACATCCCTCTCAGGTCTGTTTACATTCATTCCTCTACTGGCTGGTGACTTTGTTCTGTGTCTTTAGTTCAGGTTACTCAGACAAAAAGAAAGTTGATTGACTCATGTTTTGTCTGTTAAGAAAGGCTTTGTTTTATAGGCCAGCTGGCAGGTGGGATACTTCTTTCTTAAGTCAGATATTCTTGCCTCATTCGATAAGTTGTGCCCTGGTTTGAAAGAAGGTCACAGAACACGAACCTGACTCGTTGGTCCTTCCTGTCCCCAGCACGAATGGTGGACAGGTCATTTTTTGAGTAGGAGAAGGAGTATCCACCACCCCAGAGGCTGTCGAGTACTGTATAAATGGCCAGAAAACACAAGTGATACTAAAATTAAAAGCAAAATCATAATTGCCTCAATTCTTCCAAGTATTTGTCTTGAGACACGAGAGTGCCCAGATACTCCCTACTTCAAGATGCCCTTTTTGTGTAACTAATAAGGCTCCTGGCAGAATGGCAGAGAGAGGCATAAGGGAGGTGATCACCGCATGAGGAAGGCTTCAGTGTACCCACAGGGACCGGGGGGGAGGGCAGGATGACTCTAGTCTGTAAAGATGCTGCTAGCTCCAAGAGACAGAAAGTCCCTCTGGCACCAACATGAACAGGACAATGTCCTGAGGAGAAAGGGGAAGGCCTCCTCCTCTGTCTCTCTTAAAAGAGAGGAGAAATCTTACCAGAAGCTTCCCCAAAGACTCTGCCTCCCTTCTCACTGGCCAAAGTTGGGTCACTTGACCCTTCCATTGCAAAGGGAAATGAGATCACCCTTAGATCAATCTAGGGGTGGGGCTACTCTTCCCCCTTCCTCTCCTGGGGAAAGATGGATGTCAGAACAGATCCTGGGTTCTCTTGGGAAGGAAGGTAGACAGACTAAGAATATCCACTCCACCTCTAAAGACCATTCCAGAGAACAACAGAGACAAGGAGGAAAAGATATGGCACAGGGAAGAAAGAGGTGGTATCCTGTACAAAGACCTGGATAGATGTGGAGGCAGAATCTCTGTTTCTCAAGCCCCAGCTCTGCCACCCACTAACTGTCATGTCCTCACTGGATCTCAGTGTGTTCACCTATAAAATGAGCATTCGGATATCTGCCCTGACTCTTACAGTTTTATCTCAAAACCAAAACAAGACAATGGAGGCAGAAGAGGTTCCCAGGAGTGTGATGGCTCATGTAAGGAAGTCAGTTATTATTAATGAGAGAGAGAGAAAGGGGGAGAGAGAGAGGGAGAGAGTCTGCAGAGTCAAGGTCAGGCCAGGGACAAAGGCTAGGAGTGGCTCAAGGTGTGAATGGCAGGCATTTTACACTGCTCCTCAGAGGGAGGCATAAATGCTCTTCTTCAACCCTTGGATATTCCTGTTTGCAGAAAAGCACCAAATAACGAAAATAATTAATTCAGGACACCTGAGCAGAGTGTTTTACTTTTTGTGACTTTCCACTGACCCAGGGACTGTGCTGGTGCCACCTGCAAAGATCTTTATCTCTAGGATTGAGGGCTTGCTCTCTTTAAATCAGCATTCTAGAACCATCTTGGGGATGGTGGGGAAGCCAACTTCAATCCGATCCACTGCAAACCAACCAGTGGATTAATGAGGCAGGGCAAGCCTCCCTAATCAAGATTTTAGTTTTTCATTGTTGAGGCTTTTCTCAAAAATCTAAGTTAATTAGATTGCTGACTTGGCGATAGGAACACAGGCTTTAAAATGAGAGAAAAAGGCAGAGACAGGGCAGTTATCTCTGTGTCTTGGAGCACAGTGCCTTTATCCAGTTAATCTTAGCCTGACTATGCAGTGCTTCGGTGCCTGCACAGGCCCAGTGTTGTCTTGTCAGGTTTCTGGTGCAGCATTGTCCCCAAAAGAAGGCATGACCCTCTGTGGGGAGCAGGTCATTCCAGTGGCAGCCCTAATATCCCTGAATTGGGCCTTAGCTGTCTCAGGCAAAGGCTAAGGCAGATGACTAGGACTGGGGAGCCTGACCCACCCATCCCATTTACCACATGTGGCATTGAACAAGTCAGTTTTCTCCACAGTCTTGGGTCCCCATATTAAAAGTAATGGGGTTCTACTAGTTGGGCTCTGAGATCCTTTCCAGCTTGCCTTCCCCCACTGGTTCTTTGACTGGGAGCAGGGACACTCTGATGGTCTGGTAGAGCCACTCAGGGACAGACCTGGGGTCACACAGCCCACAGAGATAAGGTCAAGTGTGCCTTCAGCACTTAGTGTCAAGTGTCCCAGTGACAGGCTTGGGGGAGAGCTATACAATGCATTTTGGTAGATGCCTCAAAAGCAGCAATCTGAAGGGGCCAAGACTAGGAGTGTGGGAGCTTGGGTCTAATTCTAGTTCTGCTGCACAGCTGGCCTGTGAGGGGTCACTTTATTCTAGGTCTGTTTCATCTGCTATAAGATGAGCAAAATGCTCTCTGCATCACAGGACTGTTGGGTAGATTCAATTAGATGAGTATAACATGCCTGATATGGGACAGACACCAAGAAAGTGTTATTTCCTTTCATTCTGTGCTAGCTGAAACATCACTACCTTCCAGCTTCTCAGAAGGCTGAGTTCTGAGAAGCAGAGAAACCTCTTCATTTTAAGTGGCATAAACCTAGAGAATTTAAACTCTGGAGGGAAGCTTCTGGAGGTGAGGGGCAGCTGGCCTTGAAATTGTGGTTCTCTTTGGCTCCAGTTACTCCTTTGAGCTCTCTCCCTGTACTAGCTTTTCCTAAAGCCCACTGGCCCAAACCTGATCTTGGATTAACTGTAGCTGCCCAGTGACTCAGCTGAGAGGAGACAGAGTATTCAGGGGAGTTGGCTAAATCTTAAGGGAAGGCAGAGAATGAACAAGGAGGGAGACACTCAGACTCAGGGTCTTCAGTAGAGGATCCACATGCCATTGGAGGCAGCTACCCATCCCAGCCCTTTGCTTGATATCCCATCTCCAAGCTTCTGGATTGGCTCCAAATAGATGGCACCACCTCACCCAGGAGATGCCTCATGATATTTAAAACCCCTTGAGGCTAAGCTTAAAGAACCCCATTCCTATAGCCAGCCTGGTGGCTCACAGATGCCAGCTCTGGTCTAAGAAGCAAGTCTTCCCCAGGTACTTGGTGCCAAGAGTGACATCCTCTTTCAGACAAGACTCACCCTTGACACACAGGGATGTGGCTTGCCCTGTCCTGGTTGTGACCCTCCAGGACCATAGCATTTCAGTTTCTGTGCCAATACAACAATGACATCTGCAGTCCTGGACAGTGGTCTTGCTATCTGCTTTCATCCAGATTGAGGAATACAGGGCTGGTGATTAGGGGTGGGAAGGGCAGTCTGAGGGAGATGGGAAATCTGTGGGACTCTGTCTACTTGTTCAGTCATTTACTAAGCATTCCAGACCTACTATGTACAAGGTCTGCGCTGTGCACTGGAAAGTGACAAATAAGATGCAATCGAGAAGCTTCCAGTCCATTGGAGAGGATAGCACATGCACACACACACACACACACACACACACACAAAAGGGCTGTCTGGAAAAATATGTGCTATAAGAGCAGGTCAAATTTGGGAATGCAGAGGAAGATGGGAAGGGCATTTGGCCTAGACAAGTTGGAGACGATTCCACAAAAGAATTGGCCTGTGAACTGAGTCTTGGAGAATAGTCTGACTCTCCTGAGAATAACAACTGCCCCTAGTTCACTCCCTGGAGGAAAAATCTTTTAATCACCCTGGATTGGAACAGCTTCCCCGAGACAAAAATCTAAGGAGTCTGGCAAAATGGGGAGCAAACTTCTAAAAGGAGTCCCAGGAATGTGAACATCCAAACCTAATCCAAGATTTTAAGAGCTTATTGGAGGGATACTCTTGGACACAGCCTTGGGTAGAGCAAGGTCAATAAACTGAACAGTTATTGACCTTGCTCTACCCAAGGCTGTGTCCAAGAGTATCCATTTTTAAAATGAGCTACACTTCTGGGAATAGTCCCAGGAGGAAATTGGTCATCGATTGCTAGGAATCCAGCAATCCCTGCTGGGCTTTCTTCTCCCTACCACGTTTGCACACATTTTTTCCAGGTTCCTGCCTTCTCTCCTCTCAGTACACACACACAAATTTACCAGCATATGTTCCTCACATCTTCCTGAATAAAAACACCAGAGTGTGCAAGACAATGGATGATCTTCTACAAATTGCTGCGCTCCAAATGATGTAGATGGTAGAAGAAGAATCCATGGGTTTCTACATTGTGTTTCTGTTTCCATGGCTGATCATTAAAGCAAACTTCCTTGCTAAGGACTCTTGGCCAATGACAAGTGGACTTGCCTTGCTACAGGTGGGAATGAATTTTATAAGGGTGCATTGCACAGTAGGGAACTAAGCATAGTGGGTGCCTTCAAGTGCTATCAGTCACCGTCTTTAATTGGTCTTTAAAACTGAAGTGTGACCAGCCAAGCACACATACACATGCATGGATGTGCACCTGTTCCTTCAGGACCCCTGGGTGCAGCCAGAATTTGGTCTTCAACCATGACATTTTTGCATACATAAATTCTAATGTTGATACTCAAGAGTAAGTAAATGAGTGGGCCTAACATTTTCATTTCTGAAATGACACACATGCAATTTTTATGAAGCTCCTTCTTGTCTGCAGCATTGAATTCAACACCCTATGACCCAGGTAGCACAAAGACCTGAGTCCTGAAAATATAGACAGCCCACCAATGTAATATGTACCCTAAAGAGACACAGAAGACCAAGGAGACAATTAGGTGTTTGGAAAGGACCATGGGCTTTGGAATTAGACATCACATTCAGAAACTCTGCTGTATAGTAGGTCTGTGATTTCAGACTGATATTTTCAGTTATCTAAGCCTCTGTTTCTTCACATCTAACATGGAAATAATAGGACCTAAATTACAGGTTATTATGAAGATACTGCGAGCTAATTCATGAAAGTGCACCCTCACCCCAAGGGTACTCAATAAATGTAAATTTTGGTCCTCTTCTGACCTCCTAAAGGAGTTCCCAAGCAGTGTCCCCCTTTCCTTTGTCACGGTCGTTGGTTTCTTACTTGGGAGTATTTGCTAGTGCATAATTAAAATGACATCTTAGAGGACTTCTGATGCCCTGAGTTCTTCCTTCCAGCCTCAAGGCACAGGCTCATGACTTTCTTTCCTCTGAACATCTTTGAACTCCACCTTCCAAAAGGTCTTGGGCCATTTCTGCCCAAATCCCTGAATATCGCAAATGCCCTTTCCTGAATATCACAAATGCCAATTTTCTGTATCTAAAATTTGCTGTCAAATGTATTTAATCAGCACATGAGTACTCTGGGGCCTTACTTGGTTCCAAAGTTCCCTTAGTCACTTCCTCTACTGTCTGGGAAGGAGTTTGTTCTCCAAGGTGATTCACTTTCTAATGTGGGCAGGACATCAACATTGCACAAATGGTGTGCTTGCTATGGATCTGTTTTCTCTTCTTTTCAGGTTTCCATGAAAAACTGGTTGGGTGTTATTTTTAGAAAACTGATGATTCCTTTTGCCTGCATACATGTCTGTCTGTCTGTCTGTCTGTGAGCACAGCCACACCAGGTCCAAGGAAAGCTTTCCTTGCCTCTCTTAGACAGTCCTATCCAACTAAAGAGCTTCATGCTGAGGACATGGTTTATTTAAGGTCTTGTGTAATCGAAAAATGGCAATTTAATGTCCTGATCCTCAATTGTCATATTTTCCACACATGAAACCATTGAGTCATTTGTAGTCAGCATCCTGAGTTGGCATTTTACTGAATAATTCACTAATCCCCACACTGTCTTTTGCTACCTTTCTTTTGCTTATGCATTTTCTCTGCCAAAAATGTCATTTCTCATTCATTCATTCATTCGTTTGCTCAAAAATATTTATTACATACCTAGCATAGGAAAGGCACCATGCTGTGTTGGGATTCACTGCTGGGCAAAAACAGATCCTGTCCCTTAAATGTTAGCTTAAGAGCAATAGGGAATCATTGAACCATTTTAGGAAGGGCCCTGGGGATGATTCGGTGTTTAAATGGAAAAGATCATTTTGGCTACAGAGTGGAGAATAGGTGAAGAGGACAGATGTGAATGTGGGGATTTCTGCATTTGCTCATGACAGGAAAACTGGCACTGGACTAACCCTAGGCCATAAATAACTGTATAAATGGATGGAATATATAAGCCAAGTGCTTTCTGGCATTGGCAATGGGCAATGCAAGACCATGATCTACAAAAAAAAAGAGAAAATCATGAAGTAAGGTCTCCTTGTCTCTAGTTCTCTGTGTAGGAACAGTTTTATAACTGTGATGTAGGGAAGTGGAGCCCAAATAGAGCATGATATTCTTGTTGACTTGAGGAGATAGGGGTCAGATTCAGGGGACTGCAGAAGTGACTGGAATCTTTGGAGCAGGCCAGCAGAGAGGAAGAAAGCTGTGCAGGGAGGAGGTGTCCCCAGACCTCTGTGTGGTAGGAGAGTGGTTGGGACGAGTCTACACAAAGTTTACCAGAAGGAGCTGCTACCAGGTTGGTTGGGAGTGGAATGGAAATACTCAAGACTGAGGAATTTTAGGAGGTGGTGGTGCTCTGGCCCAGACAGGGTGTAGAGACCTTGTTAACACCTGGGATCTATTGAAGACATCAGAAAGGCCATACTTAGGAGTAAGGACCATACTGTATAGCAGGGGCCAGAAAATTACGGCTCCTATAACATACAATATATAATTATATAATTTATAAACATACCCACCTACCTGTGTAAACAGAGTTTTATTAGAATACACCCATGCCTATTTGTTTACAAGCTACGGTGACATAGTTGGTTATTTGTTTCAGAGCTATATGGCCCACACACCTAAAATATTTACCATTTGGCCCTTAAGAAAGTTCTCTGACTTCAATCCTAGAGGAAGAACTACTCTAGATCTGTTCTATAAAAGCCTGAAAACAAACCTTTGCAATCAGAATCCTCTGAAATTAGAGGAGCTTAGACAACTTAGAGCTTAGGCCCTCTGACTTGCACAGAATGCCCTCCCCATCCCCAACCAAAAAAAAAAAATTAAGGGATAGCTTGGCTTTCTACTTATTTGCCAAGAAATTAGATAAATGACTTCACATTTGTAAAATGGAGCCTCCCCCCCCCCCCACCAAAAAAGACCACTTTCTAGTGCCTGTCCCACTAAAGATGCTAGGTAAGTGCTCACTGATGTGATGATGATGAGGAACAGGCCAATGTTTCCCGGGAAGATTTGGCACAGAACAGCAGAACTCATTTCAGGAAGACTCTTAGCACCCTCCCCACCTGCACTCACACTGGTGTGAGGACACCTGTCACAGACCAGGACATGGGCCTTGTCCAGCAGAATTTGCTAAGATGTGCTTTTAGGAACAACTTAGCATGATGTGGGATCTAGACATGTGCTTAGGAGAGCAACTGCACTTTTCCGTGTAGATCACCAACTAGAAGATTAAAAGGAAAATGGGAGTCACTGACCAGCTGACGTGTAAATACTAATACATGGACCTACAAATTCAGAACAGGCCTTCCCTCAAAGGTGACTGTGAGTCCCTTTCTGGCTCCACAGTCCTCATTTCCTCCCAAATTTGGGTGTCTCGTGAGGCCGTGAAACTTTGAGGTCGCAGAGGATATTCAATTGTGCTTCACAAATATTTGAAATTTTGCTGAAGCA
Source organism: Panthera uncia (assembly GCF_023721935.1). NCBI lineage: Eukaryota > Metazoa > Chordata > Mammalia > Carnivora > Felidae > Panthera > Panthera uncia. Next base: position 38,226,558 of record NC_064814.1, read on the forward strand.
GGTAGAAGAGGGCTCTCTTAATTTTCTGAATATAAATGTATTTAAACTTTTAAGAAATAATTATACATCCATTGGGCCCTGTATTTTGCAAGGCCACAGAGACAGGAAAGACGCTGGCTCTAAACATTTTTCCCACACTCAGATCTTCCCACCGGCTCTCAGCCTCAGGCCAAGGTGGATGGAGAGGCAGCCATGCCTGTACCCTGCCGGTGTCTTTGAGCTGCAGAGCATCCCTGCTTCATGCCCTTTGCCCCTCCAGGAACTTCAGTTATTTAGTTCATTGTGCAAATTTGTCCCTTCCCCCAAGGTTTCTGCTGCAAGTGCAAGGCCGATTGACAGTCCAAAAGCAGTGACACTGTTATTCGCCCTCTGACTTCAACCTCTGGCTATGGCCTTTATCCTCAGTTACTAAGCTTATCTACTTCATGATGAAAAGCCTGGGAAGCCAATGTTTCCTATTGCCAAGACATCTCATTGCAGCAGTGGGCAGCTGTCATCCTTAAAATATCCAAACAGGTGTCTTGTCCATGAGGTATCTTGATCTGTGGCCAACGGATGCCTGCCTGCTAGCCTTCACGACATGCCTGGACCCTAGGTCCCTGAAAACACAATGCTTTTATCTGAGCTGAATCTTGCTCTGCTCCAGAGAGTGCTAGAAGCTCAGTCTTGGTAGAACTCAAGTACCTGCCTGAGTTCTCTATTCGTTGGAGGTATAGGTAAGCCTGCTCTCCTCCCCCCCCCCCCCGGCTCCCAGATCAAATCAAGGCTTCTGGGAGTCCAGAGTTCTTCCTGTGATCTCCGTGAATCACTGACTGCTGATACCTTTGTGGACTTACTTATTTCAGTTCCTGATATATTCACACCTGAGGTCTGATTTCTGCCTCCATGGTAACCGGAGCATAAGCTCAGTCCTTTTCATGGGCTTACAACAGAGCCATTTGGGCTAAAAATTTTGTGAGGTTAGGAAGTCTGCTGAAGGTTTGAGCTGTCATGTCATATATCCCTCAACTTTTCACCATCTATTTTCCCAATTATCTCTCTTTTACTCTTTTCATTCCTTCCCTGTGATGGTTAATTTTATATGTCAACTTGACTTGCCTAAGTGATACCCAGAAAGCTGGTAAAGCATTCTTTCTGGGTGTATCTTGTGTTTTTAGAAGAGATTAGTATTTGAACTGGTAGACTGAGTACAGAAAATCGCCCTCACCAATGTGGGTGTGCATCATCAAATCTTTTGAGAATCTAAACAGGACAAAAAGGCAAAAGAAAGCAGATTTTTTTCCCTCTCCTTTCTTCTGGAGATAGGACTTCCAACTTCTCCTGCCCTTGGAAATCAGTGGTCTTGGTTCTTAGGCCTTTGGACTTCAGGACTTACACCAACCACCACCTGCCAAGTCCTCAGGCTTCTGACTTCAGACTGGTACTTACAGTATTTGCGACACTGGTTGTCAGACCTTCAGAGTTGGTAGAATTCTACCACCAACTTTCCTGGTGCTCTAGCTTGCAGATAGAAGATTTAGGAACTTCTCAGCCTTTGTAACCGTGTAATGCACCAGTTTCTATAATATATTCTCTTCTCTTCTCTTCTCTTCTCTTCCTCTCTCTCTCTCTCTCTCCTATTGGTTCTGTTTCTCTGGAAAACTGACTAATACAGTCCCTATATAGAGTAACAAGCAAATTTTCTCCTTGCCTCTCAAAGAATAGTTCCCTTTGTACACATATCCCTGGCCAGTTTCCTCCCACCCCTGAGACTGTGTCCTGGTATTTTCCACACTAAGAGGTCCATTCCTAAGAGAGATTTTGGTGTCAGCTCTGAATATATGACATATATTTTCCTCATCTCATCAATATTTGGACTACTCACTCCAGATTGGAAAAGGGGTGTCTTCCAAGCCCCATTCACCTAATCAACAGCAAACCTAAAGCACAAGCAGATGTGGTTTGGAGACTGCTCCAAGGGTTACATGGAGAACTGTGGATTGGGTAACTGAGACCCATTCTTTTACCCTGCCCCCACAGCCTTTGAGATAACTGGAGCTGGTATGAAATGGATTGTAGACAAGGGAAGAGGATAAGCATTTGAGGCATAGACATTGGAGCCAGACAGATCTGGGTTTGATCTTCAGGTCTGCCTCTTCCTAATAACTTGAGAAATTGGAGATAATAATAAATATCTCACAGAGTCATTGAGGGTATTAGGATAAGAACATATTTAAAACACCCAGGCCCTACCTGACATATAATAGGCTCCTTCCCTTTCATTCATGGTCCCTAGCAGCTGCTAGTACATCTTAAATGTGCTTCAGGCTCAAAAGTATCATCAACAGTCACATCTCAGCAAGGCAAGGTCTGAAGTGTCACTTAGCCTTACTTCCCACCTGCTCACTCCCTGGCCAGCCTCAGGCATGGAGTCCTCCCTGGTGGGGGAAATATGCATACCTTCTGGTGGTGCTTCTTGTGTTCAACAGTTTGGTCATTCCTTCTTCTCAGACTCTACATCCATTACCCATCAGCCCCTTCCACACAAATCACAGAAGACAGAGGATCCATGCAAGATGATCCCAGCTACAGACACTGGAAGGATCCAGTGTACTGGGTTGATAGTCTTTGAATTGGCCATCCCAGGCCATTTCACATCTTTCCATATACTCTCCTTACTTTTTGAAATGTTGTCTCTCCCCTAAGCCTATCTTTTCTGCAAGGTAGCATCCATTTATTTTACCATAGCCCAGCTTCCATAATCATGTCTTCAAGTGGTCCCCACAACACACACACACACACACACACACACACACACACGCTAAAATGGTCTAATTTCATTACTATTCCTTCCCCTTAAACCACAAACTCACTTAGGATGGAGACTCTGTGTCATCTTTGTGTAGAATCAAACCCATCGGAATAACACTGCCTGCAGCTAAAGTGACTTTCCAAACAGGACAACTCTGCCCATAGGCAACTCTCCAAGGTAGTTTAAAGCATCAGCCTCCAATTTGCGAAGTGTTTCCTCAGGCACTGCCTCACTGGGTCTTCCTGGCTACCCTATATAATTTATAATTCTCCCCCTAGCCTTACTGCCTGTCAGCACAGCCACCCAATTTATCTGTTGCTGGATAGCTCCTGTGCTTCTGGATGTTTGCATTGTGCTTGGAAAGAAAATTCAACTTCAGGAAAAAAGAAAAGGGAGAACCAGGTTCATTCCCACCGGCTTCATGCTGAAGCAACAAGGAGCCATAACTAGGTCCTTCTACTCTGCAAGGTGCTCCATAGGCTCATTGAAGTCTCGCAAATGCATTTGTGACATGAGTATAAGTTATTTTATCTCTCTCAGCCTAAGGTTACTTATCTATATAGAATTAATAAGAAGAATATCTACTACTTCATAATGTTGTCGTGACAGTTAATTGGGTTAAAGATATAAAGCACATAGCACCATGCTTGGTACATGGAAAGAACTCAGGAAAGGTTAGCTGATATTAAAGGATCTTTCTCCCCCACAATCTTCTTTATGAAGAGAGAAGAGATTAAAAGCCATGAAGCAGTTTTTCCATTTCCCTCTGCAAGTCTTGTATGGCAGGCTTATTCCTCTCTTTAAGCTGTGGCATTGTTGTCTGGGGGCCTTTCAGGGTTCTGAAGGATAGGTTTCCTTGGTTATTGTTCTGATCATTTATTATGCAGGGGCCCCAATAAACCATATGGTCAGTTACCATCTACCCTAGGCACTTAATTCCACTCACCCTCTTAGCAGCACCTCCACTGCCCCCAAGGAGACCCTTGCCCTTTGGATCATATGCAGCACTTCAGTTTTTCCCTGAAGGAGCCCCAGTTCCCCCATGACCTCTAGCAGTGCAGGGTAGAGGGTGGGTTTGCTAGAGCTCTAGGAGGCCCCTTCTTGACAGCCCCAAGCCCCATAGAACAAGTGACTTGAATACTTCTGCTGCTCAGAGCCTCTCCCCTGGAGACACTGTCCAATGGGCCGAGGACATAGGCTATGGAGACATTTGAAACACACCACAGGTACATCTCCCCTCCCAGCTCCTGGGCAGTCCAAGGGGGCCTGGCAGCAAGCAGCTCTTCAGAAAGCATTTTTAAAATCAACAGCCATGTCCATCTTGCCACTGGGACACCTGATGTGGCATTCCACTGGCCACCTAGCTTCTGACTTTGTCAAGAATTTCTTGGATGACTTTTGATATGTGACTGCCCTACAATTATTACCTAATCAAAAGAAATGGAAACTATCACATTGGCTGATCTTTGGCTAAATAATGTTCTAGGGATCCTTGATGGATGAGAGGGGAATAGAATTCAGTGTGCTGAGGCCTAAGTACACCAGACACTCTGCACATATTCCCTCCCTTCCACTTACATCAGCCTTTGAGATAGGTGCAATCCTGCCTTTTCCAGACGGGGAAACTGCGGGTCAGGAGGCTGGTAAGTATAGGAGCTGGGACCAGGCCTGGGGCTGTGAGACAGCAAGCCCGTGCTGTCGCTCCTCCACCATGCTACCTCCCATTTCATGGTTTCAGGAAAGAAAGTCAGTGCAAAATATGTGAGTTGGCAAAAGGCCGTTTGTGTCATTCAGGGGAGATGGTGCTGACCTCATCCCCTTGACCACCGTCCCTTCCCCCAGCAGCTGTCCAGCCAGTCTCCAGGCCCCCTTTGCAGCAGGCCTGGCCCCACTCAGCCTGACAGGAGGCAAATCTTCCCAATCCTCTGTAATAATAGGTTTCGGAAATTGGGTTACAAGGAAAACCATCCCTTTTTTCCTCTAATAAGAGAAAAGCTATTCAACAGAAGCCTTTCTCTTTCAGGGCCCCTCCAGATTTGTTAACTCTCTGAAAACACTGTTTATAAAATAGCACTTGCAACAAGGCAGTTGAGGCCCCGGGAAGCAGTGGGTGATGAGATTTTAATGTGGTCCACGCTGTGAGCCCATCTTGGCTATCTACGGAGCCTTGTGCTCAGACCTTCAATTTTCCAGTCTCTCCATCTTCCTCCATCACCCTCAGCATGTCTCCTATCTCAGACCAGCCTTGGGCACCTTCACACTAACCTTCATTTTCTGCGCACAGCTTGGTGCGCCAGATGCAGCCAATGGTGGAAGGGACTATGGCCAGGAGAGTGGTGACTGTCTTCCTGGTGACTGCAGTAAGAGAGATCAGCAGCACAGTGCCTGCTGAGTCAGGGAAGCTACCATGAAGCTTCCTTGTGAGGACCGTATCTGGCTTTTATGTCAAAGGGGTCCTGGCAGCTGTGACATCTCAAACCAACAGTCTGCAAATCTTCATGGGATCCTGAAAGAGGCACAACCAGGGGGAAGATCTGGAGCAGCCAGGAGAGGAGGTCTGTAATCCAATTGTTCTCAGGGAGAAGAGTATCTTCCAGGGTAGAAGACCATGCTGTGTGGGTGTGATTAGGAAATGGACCAGGAGCTTGGAGAAGAGGATCTTATAGTCATTGGCTGGCCATTGACTCACGATTGATCTTAGCTTTGACTTTACAAAAGTAGCAGTTTTCTCTCCAGGAGTATCTCTGCCCAGGAAGGTATCTGTTCTTTCCTCCATGGCCCCACTGGCCCTTTCCTGACCCAGGCCCTCTTCATCTCTCCCTTGGACCAGAATGAAACTTAACAGCATCCTGACCTTGGGCCACATCTCTGCCAAGTCTCTTCCCCACACCAGTCACCAGGATCTTTTTTGGAATGCAAGCCTGATTGTGATACTCTCCTGCTCAAAAATGTGCCTCCTATAACATTTTTGTGAAACTACACTAACATACCTATTCATCAAAAAAAGTGCTGAAAAGACATACAACCAAATGTTAACAGCAATTATTTTGTGCAGTGGGTTTACATGTGAGTGTTTTTCCCTTGCACTTTTGGCATTCAAGTTTTCTGCACTGAGCTTAAGATAAATACTGTTTATTTTTCTAGGTATAAAAATATCACCTAGAAAATAAAAAAGAAAAATCCTCCTGCAGAGAATAAAGCCCAGATTCCTCAGCCTTGCATTGAGCTCACACAGAGCATCAACTTTTTCTCTAATTTGCTTATTGTCCTACAGTTCACAGGCCAGCCAGACAGAGGCTTTATACATACCATTCCCTGCCCCAAATGTAGCCCTTCCTTCTTTCTCACTACTATTATTTTCTCTACTACTTATCTAAGTTTTTTGTCCTACTGAACTCCTAGTCATCCTTTGAGGCTTACTCTTCTAAAAACCCTAATCCCCTAATCCCCTCACTCAGAAGTTATTATTTCCTCCACTCTGAGCTCATGACACTTGTTAATACTTCCCTCTCACCTCACCTCCACTATGTCATGAGAGATGCAATTTACTCCATCTCCAGATGAGGAAACCAATGCCCGGTAGTAACCAGTAGGTGATATAGCCAGGGCCAAATCCAGACTGTCTGGCCCTATATTCTTTGCCATTTAACTACTACACAATAGAGTCTTTAGACAGTTGCTACCTGTCCCAGAGTGTAAATAAGAACTGTCCCAGTATGTAGATTAATGATGAGTCTCCTTTGACATCACTGCCGTTGTCTACCATGATCAGTTCTGCCCCATCCATGTCACATATATTAGCTCTCATCTCCTATGATTATTTTCTGCCATTCATTTTTTGCCCACCACATCCCACCAGTACCCACATGGTGACTCCATAGCTATGATTGTGACCTTAGATCCAAAATGAAGATACTGCTTTAATGTTTTTTTAGTGCTTTTTATTTTTTTTAATGTTTATTTATTTTTGAGAGAGAGAGAGAGAGAGAGAGAGCTGGGGAGGGGCAGAGAGAGAGGGAGACACAGAATCTGATGCAGACTCCAGGCTCTGAGCTGTCAGCACAGAGCCTAACACGAGGCTTGAACCCATGAACCATGAGATCATGACCTTAGCCAAAGTCGGATGCTTAACCAACTGAGCCACCCAGGCACCCCAAGATACTGCTTTAAAAGTTTACTTTAGAATGATTCTGTTTAATGCTTCCAGTAATTGGACACCTAAATAAACTATTTCTACATATATGCACAAAGTAGGCAAATTAATACTTTATTATTAACTAGGCCTCTGGCCCTAAGTGACTGTGCAGAACTCTGTTGAGCTGGGTGAGACCACATGGAGGAACTGATTTATCTCAGCCCTCACCTGTGTCTCTTGAATTTGAATTTCCACTGGGATGAGGAGTCGCAGAGAGAGAAAAAGGATGGAAGCAGACAACAAAAGAAAGCATCTGGCCAAATGCTGAGGGTGAAGCTGGGCCAGGACTCTGGCTCAAGGCTGTCTCCGTGTGTCTGGTTTGGTATCCCATGTGGAGAAGGTCCACACAGGGCAGGGAGGTAGTGGCTCTCATTATCTTCTAAATAACCAAGGTGGAGGAGGATGTGATCACACACACAGAGCAGGAGAGACTGAAGCACTAGTAGGGAGGACTGGTACCTCCTTTGGGAAGAACATTTAAAACGTGCTTTATCATCCACTGCATTTCAGACTCCGCTATAGGAAAGGAGGACAGAAATCTAGATGCATAACCCAGGAAAGTACTATCAAGATCTGGACTCTTCATTTTACAAACAAGAGTGCCTACCTGACAGCCACGGGCAACATCCATCAGCCGTGATCCAGGCTAGCTTGCAAAGTGAGCCCCACATGGGGAGCCTCTATCTTGCTAGCATCCCATGAAGCAGGTTGATGAAGCAGGTAATGAGTGATAAAGAAGATCAGCTTTTAAAGCGGTTCCCTCATGATAATAGCTTTGAAAATGGGAGGTGGACAGGAGTCATGGCTTTAATAGTGGAAGCTTTGCTAGAAAATTACAGATCTGGATGGACCCCAATCCACAAACACTCCCTCAAAGAGTATCATGGGCAAGGCTTTGCTGAGGGCTGGTAGGGAGGTACAAAAAGGAGTTAAGACACACTCTGTCTTTTACAGCCTTTGTGCCTCCCTTGGTTCTGTATAAGTTCAAAGCATCCTAAAATGTTGGAACTGAAGAGGCCCTCAAAGATCTTTGCATTCAGCTCCCTTCAAACTTTGTAAGCACCTACTAATTTTCAGGCACTGTCCAAGGTGCTGGAAATGCATGAAGGCAACAGATTGGTTCCAGCTTTCATAGCTTTTACAGTCATAGAAATGGACAATAAAGAAGTGAGCAAATAAATACCTAAGATACTTCTATAGTGTTACATCTGTGAATAAAATGAAATTGTGTGATGTGATAGAGAATAAAGGGAGAAGCATTAGATTGGGTGATCAGGGAAGGCCTGTGAGGAATTGTTTGAACTGAGATGTGAATAATGGGGAGAAGCTCCATATGAAGTTTCAGGGATAGAGGTTCCAGGCTGAGGGAATGGCACGTGCAAAGGTCCTGTGGTGATTACAAACTTAATTTGCTCACAGCACAGCAAGAAGGTCAGCATGAGTAGAATGGGCAAAGCAGAGAATCTTGGGAAGATAGTCAAATGCCTGAGCCATAACCTACCAGACAGCGGTGATTTGGAATTTATGTAATGGTAAAAGGAACATTGAGATGTTTTAAGCAGGGGAGATACATGGTGGACTGAGAGCAGAGCAGAAGAGGAGCACCCAGGCCTGTAGACTCCCAGTCTACCACACTGCATGCTCAATATACAGTGACGCCCCTCCCTTGCTCCCTCTAGCTTCTGCTCCAGTTTTCTAGAATTGCAGAGTGATGGAATTTTCCCTTCCTTCTAGTTGAAAGCTGAGCCAAATGAGGGATATGCTTCTGTGTAGAGCAGTGTCTACTTCTGAGCATATCTTTATCCCCTTAAAGGGGAACGAAACATGATAATTAGTAACCAATTAATGTGCATTTCAACAAACTATATTTTAATTATTCTGTCATAGGTTGTCTGCCTGTGAAATATTCCATGTTAATTAAATCCTTTTAATAATCCAATGAAAGTGCCTCTTTTCCTTGATGTGCTGGTTAAAAGGAAGGCGATGGCAGACTTACGGCTCATGTAATTTGAGTTAATGGCACGAATCCTGCTTTGAGCTTTCATATGCTTATTGAGCTCTCTTAATACTTGCTAGACTTCTTTATATATAATTATCATACAATTGAGCTGTTATGTCTGACAGACTACATTCTGGCAAGCCAGGGATCCAGGAACTTGGCTGGAGAAATGCTTGACCTGTGTCTTGTTCCTAGCTTTGATCATTGACCAGCTAGACTTTATCTCCTGCCATCTGTCCTCCCTCACTCTGCAATGTGTTCCAGTCTTTTGCTCAGGATTGGTCACCGTGGCTTTGATTCTAGGCATTGAGCACCTACTATGTGCAAGGAGCTGTGCCAAGGGCTGAGGAATCAGCTGCAGAGTGGGTGAGGCCCTGTTCTCACATTCTGTCCCCTGCTGCAAGGGGCTGGAGGTTCCTAGATGCAGGGGGTGAAGAGGTAGAAGCTGTCCAGGGCAGCAAACTGGGGGCAATTAGTTAGGACAGAGGGGATGAGCTCTTCAAGCAGGGAGAGGCTAGAATTCCTCATTACCAGGTCCCAGGGGTAAGAGATAATTCTAGGCCTCTACAGGATGGAGTGACTGTCCATACGTTAGGCGGCAGGGAACAGGAGGACTTGCACGGGATATGGACTGTCAGACTCTGAGTGATGGTGGTTGCGATCAGATAAGATACTTAGAAGGGCTTGAGAGATGCCAAAGCTGGGTCCACAGGAGAGGGGGAGGCAGACAGCAGCCAAGCAATGAGTTTGGGTCCTGGCCCCTTGAAGAATTGGAATGATGCTTTTAAGGATAGATTAGCCTGGTACAGAGTACATTGACTCACCAAAATCTATAAACTCTCAAACACAATAAAGGTTCATCTCTTGTTCATTTAATGGTCACAGGTGGGTGTCGCTGACTGACAGAGCTGCTTTGTTGACCTCCAAAGCCACTTATGTATCCCAACTCTTTTCCTGTTGCATGCTGTCTCCTTGGCCAGTGCTTCTCAAAGTGAGGTCCCCATACCAACAGCATCAGCATCTCTCTTGGGAACTTGTTGGAAATGCCCCTGCCCAGACCCCTCTCTGGGCCTACTGGATCAGAAACACTGGGGATGGGATAAGCTATCTGTGTTTTAACAAGCCTTCTGGGCATTTCTGACACACTCTCAAGTCTGAGAACCACTGGTCTAGGACTGTGTTGCCATCTGCACCCAGCCAGCAAAGGCAGAAAGAAAGCATGGAGGAGGCAGCTGTGGATGGAAAGCCTTGACCCCAGTAGCACTGCCACTAGCACAGTTTGAGTAAGAACTAGTCATATGACCATGTTTAGCTGCAAGGACTGAGAATGAGGTCCTATGCTGGCCAACGGCTTCCCCAATACACGCACATAATATGGACGAGGAGAAAAGACATCTTTCTGCCACAGAACATGAGCCAGGGGTCTGAGGGAAAAAGAAGGTGGCCAGAATAGTCATACCCGTGACACTTGGAAAAGCACATGGCAGGTTTCTCAGCATCCTTTTCTGCTGGAAAAGGGGCTTCTGTAAGGTTTCTGATGGCTCAAGACCATCAGAAGACTGCAGTTAGAGAGGTCACAATGCTTGCTCAAGATCACAGAGAGAATAAGTAACAAAGCCACAGCCTGACCCAGGATTGCCTGGTACCAAGTTCTAGGTCTGTTTTCTTTTTTAAGTTTATTAATTTGTGTTGGGGGGTGAAGGGAGGAGAGAGAGAAAGAGAAAAAGAGAATCCCAAGAAGGCTCTGTGACACAGGGCTTGAACTCACAAACATGAGATCATGACCTGAACCAAATCATGAGTCCAGTACTTAACCTGCTGAGCCACCCAGGCGCCCCCCTCTCAGTCTTTTTTGTTACACTCAGATGCCTCCAGAGTACCAGCTCTCTCAGACTCTTCTTAAAATAGGCCCATGTAGCCTTCATAGATCCCTTTTACAGAAGAAGATAGTATAATTGAAGGTACAGGCAGGTGTTGAGAAAGCATTAAAGATTCTGATCAAAGAGTACAAAGAAAATTCCATATAGGCCATAACAATAAAGAATGTATTTGTTATCTGTGTCTACTTATTTGTGGATATATATGGATACAGTGTATACATGTACATATATATGGATAGAGAAAGAAAACCTTACCCATAAATACACTATGCTAATATGACCGAGTAAGCATGTGCTTCACTTGTATGAGCAGTCTTCAATAAGATCAAGGAAGAGAAGGATTTTCTTGACAGCATATACAGGATCTCAGAGGGGAAAGTCCAAGGCATGTTTGGAGAACACCAAATAATCAGATGTACCTGGAGTGGGATGTGGTAAGAAGAATACTGGGCTCATAGAGAGGACCCAGAATGTAAGAGAAATTGAATGTCAGGTTAAGGGGTTTATACTTTATTCTTCAAGTAATGGGGATCCAGGGAAGAGTTTTGAGAAGGATAATGATATGTTCAAACTTGTGTAGTGGAAAGATCACTGGGGTGGGGAAGGGGGGAGCGGGTGGTGGGTAATGAATGGGATTGACTGAAGGAGAAGAAATTGCTAGAAGGCAAGTAGATAAATGCGGAGGCTTTTGCAATAGCTTAAGGGAGAGAAAACAGCATTGAATGAAAGTGAACAGAAGTGGGTAAGAAGGGGAGAATGTGGTTGGGAGGACAAAAGCGTTGAAAATGAAATAGATATTTCTGTTGTCTGTGGGAAGGATTTGGGGGGACATAAAAAATAGAGCATGGCAGACATCCAAGTTTTGGGTAAAATATGTTGTATTTTACAATCTTAGGATGTTAACATTCCTAAAATCAGGCTCCCTCCCACACATGAAGGCACTTTTCAATCACTGGCAAGCAGGAAGTCATGAGAAAATCATCCTAGCCCACATATGTGTGGACTTGGTGCCATAGTTGGGTTCTGTGCATTCTTCGATATGCCCAACCAACAACTACTAAGGGCAGGAGAAATTGTTATGTTGCTTAAAAAAAAAAAAAGATAAATGGTATTTAAAGCAATAAAGATCAGTGTGACTGATATCCATTGAGCAGAGCTGGGTTTTTTTTTTTAATTTTTTAATGTTAATTTATTTTTGAGAGAAAGAGACAGAGTGTGAGCAGGCAAAGGGAAGAGAGAGAAAGGGAGACACAAAATCCAAAGCAGGCTCCAGGCTCTGAGTTGTCAGCACAGAGCCCGACACGGGGCTTGAACCCACAAATCATGAGATAATGACTCAAGCTGAAGTCGGCCGCTCAACCGACTGAGCTACCCAGGTGCCCCAAGCAGGACTGTTTTAAAACATCAAACAGCCCATTGGTCACAACTCTTTTTTTTTTACTGGATTTGAAAGAAGATGTTTAACTCTGTGATACAACTAGGTGGTGGGAGTAAAACATGAGCGTAGTCAAATAAGAAAGTTCGCAGTGTTGAGATTTGCTTGAAAGAAAATTCTGGGAATAATAACAGAGCACTTCTTCTCAAAAGGCTATGTCATCAATAGGTGGATGGTACAGAGGTGACATCCTGTATGGAAAAACGTGGACATGAACAGAGTCAAAGACTTGAATAGACACTTTTCCAAAGAAGACATCCACATAACCAACAGACACACAAAACGATGCTCAATATCACTCATCATCAGGGAAATACAAATCAAAGCCACAGTGAGATATCACCTCACGCTGGTCAGAGTGGCTAAAATGAGAAATGGGAACCCTCTTGCACTGTTGGTGGGAATGCAAACTGGTGCAGCTGCTCTGGAAAATAATGTGGAAGGTCCTCAAAAAATTAAAAATAGAACTACCCTGTGACCCAGCAATAGCAGTGCTAGGAATTTACTCAAGGGATACAGGAGTGCTGATACATAGGGGCATATGTACACCAATGTTTATAGTAGCACTTTCAACAATAGCCAAATTATGGAAAGAGCCTCAATGCCCATCAACTGATGAATGGATAAAGAAGATGTGGTTTATATATACAATGGAATACTGCTTGGCAATGAGAAAGAATGAAATCTGGCCATTTGCAGCAACGTGGATGGAACTGGAAGATATTATGCTAAGTGAAATAAGTCAGTCAGGGAAAGATAGATACCATATGTTTTCACTCATATGTGGATCTTGAGAAACTTAACAGAAGACCATGGGGGAGGGGAAGGGGGAAAAGTTACAAACACGAAGGGAGGGAGGCAAACCATAAGAGACTCTTAAATACAAAGAACAAACTGAGGGTTGATGGGGTGTGGGGGAGAGGGGAAAGTGGGTGATGGGCATTGAGGAGGGCACTTGGGATGAGCACTGGGTGTTGTATGGAAGCCAATTTAACAATAAAGTATATTTAAAAAATAACTAACTAAAATTTAAAAAAAATAAATTGTAGGAAATTCTAAAAGTGGATACATTCTAGGAATACCCTAACCATTTGTTTTCCACTTTTATTTTCCATTTTATGTAAGAATGATATATAGGCTATTGTAATAAGTATAAAATATTTTTCTGAGTGACAAGAAAGCATTGTGTTATAGTTTGTCAGATCTTTTTTCTTATTAATACGTAAAATAGTGGTGCATCTTGAAATTGATGGCATCTCTGATTCGATGAAATGTGGCATTTATCATTTTTCAACCTCCCAACTCAGAGCAACTCAGAATGAGGTAGAGGTTGAGCCTAGGATGTTTCAGTGTAGCTGAAAATATTTTTCACGCCTTTCTGGTGAGAATCCCAAAAGGTACCGGAAGTTTGGAAAATGGTTTGGTAGGTTTTTATAAACTCGGACATACACTTAACCCGAGACTCAGGAACTTCCTTCCACTCATGGGTATTTGAGACATGGTGTAAGAGAAATGAACAAACATATGTTCATACAGACACTTGTGCACAAGTGTTTATCACAGCTTTATTCGTAATAGCCACAAACTGGAAATAATCCAAGTGTCCATCAGCTGGTGCGTGAATCAATCAAGGGTGGTACATTCATACAGTGGACTGCTACTCAGCAATAAAAAGGAACAAACCAATGTTCAAAAACATTATGATCAATGAAAGAAGTCAGTACAAAAGACTACAGGCTTCATGATTCCATTGACAACAGTCATTCCAGAAAAGGAAGAACTACAGGCACAGAAAGTAAATCAGTGGCCGCTTGGGGTTGGGGTTGGTAGGAGCAGATTGCTTGCAAAGGGCCAAGCAGGAACTTCTGGTGTTGGAGAACTATCTATAGCTTGATTACGTGGTGGTCACACAACTGTATACATTTATCAAAACTCACTAAACCATCTGCTTAAAAAGTCTAAACTATTTTGTATGTAAATTATTCCTTGGGAAACCTGGGCCTTTTTTTTTAATGTGGCTGAAATGTTGAAAAAGACCTGAGTTCAAACACCAGCTCCTCTTCTTACTCACTGTGTGCCTTGGGCAGCTAAGTTAACGTCTCTGAACTGACTCCGGGTTCCCATCCACAGAGTGGAGATAATAAGGCCTGCTCCAGTAGGGCTTTGCTTCGAGAACTAAGTGAGATGATGTATGTAAAGTACTTGGAGAACTTGACAAGGAGTAAATGCTCAATAATGTAGCTCCCATGCTAGCAGGGACCACAGGCAGTTTCATTACTGAGGAATTAATCAGTTGCTGGGATGACAGAATTGTACAGGCCAATCAATTTGCTTGTGGCTGAAGCCATCATTCTGATCAAAACAGTGTTGAAATCGGGGCTCCGGGGAGACACAGCCTGAGCCATTTACAGTCTGTGCATTCAAGCCTTCACTGCCACTGCTCACACAATCCATCTCACTCTGGGAAACTTTCCGGAAGGGGAGAGAGTACTGGGTGAAAGGTATTTTGAGCGAAGGCCCCAAGGACACCCAGGAGGCTGAGCACAGTCCCTGGCTCACACAGAGAGGGTCGACTTGAATTGGCTTTTGCCTCCCACTAATATGTGAATCATCTACACCCAGCAAAATGAAACTCTGTACAGAATAGGGATTATGTTAAGTGTGTTGCACTCATTGCTCTTACAAGAGCCCTAGGAGATGGAAACTACAATTATTTCCATGAAACTGATGAGGAAACAGACTCAGAGAGATAAACAGGCTTGTCCAAAGTCACAGCTAGTTAGGGCCTGGATTCAAACCCTAAAATCCTGGTCTTGTGGGTCTTAACCACACACAAGACGAAGTGAAGGACCTGGGAACCCAGTGCAAGGGCAGGATGTCTGAAAGCAGAGTGCCTGGGGACCCGTGCCTGGACACAGGATACCTGCAGCACATGTGCTGGAGAAAGGGCTGCCTCAGGAATGAGTACTTACATTACAGTCCCCACACGTAGGTTCAGACCTGCGGATGTGGGGCTAAATGTGTACTAGGCTTTGGGACCTAGCTACTCTTGTATTCCTCTCTCTCCCAGTCAGAGCAGCCCTGGGCAGTCTTGTAAGGGTCCTCACCCTTTCCCACAGTGCTGCTCAAGGGGGCCAGCAAGCTCTGAAATCCTGAGAAAGATGAAGTCCTGGCAACACCATCCTCACCTGAGGGCAGGTGCACTTCGCAGAAATGGCCTGAGCTTCCACTGAGTATCTTCCTTCCTGCCCTACTACCTGCTGGCTCTGCTCTGTGAGTCCCCATTCCTCCCTGAGCCTCTCTCACCCGGTCTGTAAAATGGATGGAAAGATCTAGCTATTCTTTGGGCTCCTTTCCAGTTGGATGGGGGTAATATAGCAAGTGGCACTTCCTTTTTGCATGTCAATGGATTTGTCAGCCATTCAGTGGCTCTGCTTCTGTGGAGACATACCAGAGTTCCTGATCTCCCTTCCTTCAGAGGTCCAAAGACCATGGCCAGGGCTACAAAATCTTGCTTCTCTCTGAGCAAACCTGTAGGAGTGCAATTGAGAGGGGTGGAGGGAGGAGGGTGGGAGGGAGAAAAAAAGGACAGGCAAATCTCAAATCTTAAATCCTAGAAGTAGATCATTAAACTCACAACCTCTAACAATGCTGGGGTTGGATAGACTGCATTTTAAGTGTTAACTTGTCAACCTTAATGATGGCAAACTGATTTTGTTACTTCCTTCTATGTTAAAGACACACAAATAATTTATTGATTTCTTTCCTAAGACAAATAACAAAACACCCCGTCAGATCTGTTTTGCAAACCACACATGGTAAGATCCAGCATTCCAGGAGAACGTAACAAAAGGAGTCTAGTTCTGAGAGAATGAAATAAACATTTCAATCTGAGAAATCAAGAACATGCATAAAGATGTACAAAAGGGATTGTGTATTATAGCAACAATGATGTAAAATGTATGAAGAGCACATATAAATTAAGAGGCATCTCTGCACTCAGCTGTTATAAGAACCAAACTAAATTTGCTCAGTTGACAAGCATTTATTAAACATTCCCCTGTGCTGATCACTGTGCTGGGGGTCCCAGTGAATAATAAGGCTTGGGTCCTGCCCTCAAAGAATTCACCACTGAATGGAGAAACTCTACCCACGCACCCACAAGGAAAGTGCTCTTGGGGAGCTGTATCAGGCCCCAAGAAGGGAACAAGGGAACAACCCAAAAAGGCAACAAAGATGTTGTTGTGAGGGCAACAAAGATGGATTCCCCTTCGCCCTCATGATAAATGACAAGGTCTCCACCATGCATTATGGACCCTCCCCAAGAGGCCCCAGCAGACACAGTTAGCCTCATCCTCCCTTACTGTCCCCTCTTCAATCTCTCCACCCCTTTCTGTCCTTTGAGCAGTGCTGTTATGGGTTCATCTTTGTTCCCCCAAAAGATGTTGAGGTTCTAACCCCCTAGAACGTGGGAATCTTAGAACGTGGGATCTTAAATGGAAATAGGGCCTTTGCAGAGGGTCAGATTAAGATAAATTCAGTAAGGCAGGGTCCTAATCCCACACCACTGTGTCCTTATTAAAAGGGAGACATGTATACACAGAGGGAAGATGATGTGAAGACACAGGGAGAGTGCTATCTACAAGTCAAGGCATGCTTCAGGGGACCAGAGACTAGGAAGGAGGCCTGAAACAGATGCTCTCACGGATCCTCAGAAGGAATCTATCCCTGATGACACGTTGGTTTGGGGCTTCCAGGTTCCAGAAGTATGAGATGGCACGTTTCAGTTGTTGAGGGCACCCAGATGGTGGTTCTTTGCTAGGGCAGCCCCCAGAAAGCTAATACAAGGCAAGGCCCTCACATGACTATTCCCACCTTCTTTACCCACCCCTTCACCTGGCTACTTCCTCCCTAGCCTGGATGTCACCTCCTCAAGTGAAGTCCCTTGTCACACATCCCCATGGCACCACATGGGTCTCATGTTATGCCATACACCTGCTCATGTAATTCTCTGGGACATCCTCTCTCCCCATGTGGACAGTGAGGTCTTTCAGGACTCAGCAGTCAGCAAACACCTGCTCCAATGCAGTGTGTTGAGTTGGGCCTCCTACAGGAATCAAGGAGGAGGCTGATTGTGAATGTGCTTTGCAAGCCAGAAATCCCTGGGCACACAGACTGGCTTTTATTATTTGTGTCCTAACCAAGACTGGATTGGGTGTGCAGTGATCCCCACCGCTGCACTTCCGTAAGGCACCCCATATTAAAGTTGTCTGTGTGTTTTCTTGGCAAGCAGAAAAAAGAATTTGCATTTGGGCCCTGAGATGTTTGTATTTGGAACTGCACCGCTTGTGTTTCCAGCCTTTCTGCCCTCCACTTTGGATTCCAGCCAGAGAGCCCTGAAGGGGGCTCACGAGGAGTAAGCTGTTAGCATGGAAGGCACTGGAACCATTCTAGGGCAAGGAAGTCAGGAGCCAACAGAAGGAGCAGCCTCTCCTGGCCCCAGGGAAAGTCCAGAAGGCCTCTCCATCTGGCTGTCCATTTAGAAACCTGACCTCTTTGCAAGTAATAAGCATCCAGGGCCCATTAAAATGCAAGGCACCTGCTGGGCATCTGAGAAGGAATCTGCTAGTCAGAAATGAAATGCTTTGGGGGCAATTGTGGGCTCCATGTTTAGGTGACAGAAGTGTGTACACAGTAACCAACAGTCACGTCCCCTCAGACTCCAGCTTAAGGCCCTGTATCTCATCAGAGGTGGTCATTTCCCCCCAGTCTTCACTGGGGAGGGCAATACTCTCCTCCCTGCTCCCCCCACAAGCTAGTTTGTTGGGGGACTGAATGAAAACCTGGGTCTAAGCGGGCTCTGAAACCTGAAAAGCACTTTGCAGGTACAAGGGACTAGCATTTCTGTTTCAAGATGTGAATTTCACAACTGTGGTTTATGCACCTCCCCAGGCCTTCCCATTGGCCATATCTGGGTGGAGATTTTGATATCCCCTGACCTCATTGCCCATCCCCATTCTGCCTGTTGGGTGAGGCAAGGAGCCCCATGTACCCAGAATTTTCACCCTTTGAGCTTTGACAGCCTACGATCCCTGGTTCTAATTTCCAACTAAATACAAACAATAAAAGGAGCATCATTCACAGGAAAGAAGGTGAGGAAAAGTTGTGGAAATCAGCAGTTACTGAGCTTTAATTGAGCATTTACTGCATGCCATGTTTGCGCTGGAGACTTTCATACATGCGTTCTTTTAGTGATTGCACCCGCCATGAAGGATATCACTGACCCTTTTCTATAGAAGAAACCAAGGTTCAGAGAGGTTAGGTAACTTTCCCACAGTCACACAGCTAAAAAGTCATAGACAGCAATTGGTTCTCTCTGATCCCCTAACAGAGGGGCCCTAGATAAATCTATCCAGATTCTGTTCCAATTGCCCTCCTTTACCCACTTGTTCTGGTGCTTCATCGATGGATGTTGACCTGAAACCCAGTTTTCACTCTTCTTCCAGGTGCCCTTTAGAATTTTCTGTTCTATTCAGATTCTTCCCTTGGTCCTCCCGTTGTTTCACGCTCCTTGATCATAGCCAGCCCAGCCAGCTCTCTTGCCAGGCCCTGTCTCCCACTTAATAATCAGCTCTCTGGAAGGAGGAAAACCTGGTTTGTAGCATTTACCAATTCCCATGGTTTAAATAACCCCACCATGAACTGCCTCACGCTGCAAACACAGTGCCAACCAGCTTGCAGTATTCATGACAGTATTAGAGTCAGCTCTCCTAAGCTGGTACGACCCAGCTCCAGCACAGCACTGGTTATATTTTTAAGATACAGATACAAGACTTGTTGGTAGTTAAAGTATAGGAGGTAAGGGAAAGACAGAAATCCAGGATGATTGCCAATCTGTCAGGTAGCTGGTGTTGCCATTGACTGGCACGGAAAGCCTGAGAAAAGCTGTCAAGTTTGGAAGGAGCTCCGAATCATGAATGTCCCTCCATTTCATCCACCAGCTTCACAGGGAGAAATAATATCACCATGCTTTTGCTCTTGGGTTTGGGAATAAGGAGAAAATTTTCTACACTCTGCACAAACTAAACGATCTTGGGGTCACTCTATGGTGTAGCAGTGAAGAACACGCACATCTGAAACTAGACTCTTTTTTTTTTGTCTCAGTGTAAGTCAAGGTAATGCTAGCTGCTATAACAGATAATTCCTGATCTCATTGACTAAGTCCAACTTAAGTTCATGCCTCTCTCATGTAAAGTGCAGCCAGCAGATGTGGGAGGCCAGAATGGGGCAAGGCTGCTCTGTTCACCTGCCATTCAGGGATCCATGTCAGTAGAGGCAATACCATAGCTTCTGAAGTTGGTCTAGGGATTCATTCCACTGGCAGGAGGAGAACAAGAGAGAGGAGAAAGCACATCCATTTTGTAACCACTTCTACCAAGAAGTGACATCTTTATTCCCACATACCCATTGCTGAGAACTGATCAGTGCGGCCTCATTTGTCATAAGAGAGATGCCATTCTTGGCCAGGCAACCATTTCTCAGCACCAGCTTCACAATTTGGGAGGGGGCACACACCCTTGGTGGACACCCCTTCATCCTTGTCTGAGTCCCCCATTCCAGGTCTGCCTTGGGCAAGTTACTTAACTACTCTGAGTCTCTGTTTCCTCAATCCTAGTGTTTATCTCCTAGAGCTCCTCTACAGCTGGAAACAAATAATGCTTACAAAGCACTTGACCTGCCTTCTGCCACACTCAATACATTTGAACCAGGAGGAATATTTATGATCACCCTGTCCACCGCCGTCAATTTCCAGACAAGCTTATATCACATCAATGTATGCCCCCAACCCCCAAGCTTTCATCTGCAATCTGCAGAAAATGAGGCCAGATGATAAAAGTGCTGTGAGAGAACATTGCACCTTAGAGGTGCCCCGTGGTGCTTGGGGAGCCATGATCCAGATCTAACGTAACACGTTGGGTCCTTTGGCAAAGTTGTTGGAATTCCCTAAGCGTCCCTTCCCTCCTTTTTAGAGGGGGGGGGAAAACAATAAATATCGAATCTCACTGGGAGGATGAGTAAGACATCATGTACACAAGGGCTTCACAAATAGCGAGCCCTTACGTGTGAATGTCTGTCTTCTTACCAATGTCGGAAGGCACTTTGATGGTTTCTTAGGATGTAGTGAGATGACACATATCACTGCACAGACCCATCCCCGACAGATTTGCCTCATTTTAAAAATGATCCATTTGGCAATCATTACATACCACTGCTGCCTTGCGAGCAGAGGGTTCCCATCTGCAAGAAGTCGAAGCTGTTCATTTTCCAAGACGTCTCCCTCTCCTTTTGATTCTGCACGCTCAAGGTTGTCCGGGGTCCCAAGCAATCAGAAATGATTTGTGTCAAAGAGCGTATTACAAGAATCATTTGTCATTTCCGGTTTGCGTTTGAATTTGAAGAATGTTGCTGGAGAGTGATGTGAAGGCGTGATGCAAAGCATCATTATGATGAGTGGCAAAACCGTTATATTAACCTTCTCAGGAATTAGCTCTGGGGCTCCATTTCAACACAGTGGGATGGATTGGGGAAGTATTAATAATGAGAATCCCTTGTATTTGGTATGAAAATCTTTTCTGAAAGGAAGAAAGAAAGAAAGAAAGAAAGAAAGACTCCTAATGGCGCAGAGCACATAGAATGACCTATAGAGAGCATCTGATTTAGACTCACATTTTACAGAGAAGAGCATTTTGTGTACACAGAGCCACAAAGCTAACTTTCCTGTTGGTTGGATAGTGCCTTCGTCTTGCAAAGGCTGACACACAGAGTTAGAATATTGACCTAGGACTTTCCAGCCCCAGGTTCTAGGCCCAGCTCGGTCTCCAACTGGCCCTGTGACTTGAGGCACGGCACTCCCCTTCACCGTGCCTCTGTCTGCCTCTATGAAAGGGGACATTGGTGATTGCCCAATCTCCTGTAGCCCTGATGCTTTGTGATTCTGTGCAACTCATGGAACAGGCTTTTTGTTCCGATTCGGCAGATGAGAAAACTGGAATCCGGACTATCTGGAGAAGCTTGTCAGAAGTGAATTTTGATCTGAATCTTGTAGGGTTTCTTCAATGGTCAGAGAAGGGAGAAGGACATCCCAAGCAGAGAGAACAGTGTGGCCAAAAGCAAAGAGAAAAGGGCAGGGCACTGTCAGGAAAGCTTGTGTACTTGATTGTGGCTATATTTTAGGATGTGAGGAAAAAAGACAAAGAAAGACAGGTTAGAATCAGATGGTGGAGAATCTCAAATGTCAAGTTCAAGGACATGGTATCTCTAAGCCAGTGGTTCTCAACCAGTAGCAATCTTGCCTCCTGGGGGACATTTGGCAATCTTTGCTCACAATTTTGGTTGTCACCTCTAATGGAGATGCTGCTAACCACCTACAATATGCAGGACATCTCCATAAAACAGAGTTGTCCAGCCTAAAATGTCACTAGTACCAATGCTGAGAAGCCCCGCCCTAGGCAGACAGGTTCTCTGCTGGCCACTATGGAGGCTGCATTGTGGGGCACAGAGGACAGGGGACTGCCATTTCTCCATTTGGAGAAAAGGTGATGAGGGTCCAAGCTGAGACAGGGTGGAGGGGACTGACACCAGTGATGTGGAAAGATGGAATTGACAGAATATGGCTTTCCCCCTCCCCTGCCCTGGCACCTTCAGGCTGCAAGCCACCTTTTGCTGGCATCTTCTTCCTTTCCCTGTCTATTCATTTGCTCTACTGCCCAAGAGTCAGAAGTGAAGGCAGACTCAGGGCTGGGTTTCTCCTCCAACGTCCTTCATTGGCACATCCATAGCTACCTCACTGTTGTTCAGACTTGGTCCTGGAGGGACAGGGAAGGCCAGGAGCTGGCACATGAAGTCATTCACAGACCTTCCTGTGATTTTGATTTTATAATGATTTGTGTCATTGTTCATTTACTACCATTTTCTAGCACGTGACTACAAGTTCTGTGAGCAGGGGCCATGCGAGTCATTTTCTTTGCCGCCTTCCCAGAGCCCAGCACAGGGCCTATACATAGTAGATACTTTATAATATGTGATGAATGAATCAGTAAGTGTCCCTTGCCTGATGGATTAGGCTTGTTGGGCATCACACACTTGCTGGGGAAATATGGATGCCATATTTTGGTGAACTCAACCTCACCCCCACACACTGAACTGAAGATTGGCTATGTGTGGCCCTGGCTTCCCTCACCTCATTTCAGCAATGGGCATAGACCTGTCTCCTGAGGAGCAGGAAGGGAGCGGGGGTGGGAGTGGGGGAAGCAGTGGACAAATAAGATAGGACTTGACAGGGTCAACCCCCTCCATACATCCCCCTGTTGGGCATCTCTTCCACAGCGACACCTTTGTCCCCTCCAGGTGGCCCATAGAACACCAAGAGTGAGGCTGAGAAGTGGGTAAGGGGCTGGTCATGCCGTGTGACTGGTCCCATTTGTGGGACAGGCAGGGAAAGGCCTCACCACCTCTAGCACCCCACTATTGGCAACTTGAGAGAGGCTACCAGAACCCCCAGGTCACAGAAGAAGAAGCTGGGCTTGGGGGAAAAGCAGAGAAGAGAGGAAAGAAGGACTCCCCTCAAAGGCTGCATGACAAGACCATGGCCATGTGGCCAGACTGGAAGTGTATGAGTATATGTGAGCATGTGCTATCAAAGGTGCAGAGGGCAAGTCTTTTACCATTGGCTTCCCTGAAATTCTCAGAGTTTTGAGTAGCAAGTCCAGGGACACAGCAGCCCCACAGTTCAAACAATCAGGCCAACCTAATTCTTAGCGACCCAGCAGCCATCTGGCCCTAACCCCAGATGGCGAGAGCTGACCTCTGCAAAGTCAAATGTCGCTCTAGAGGCAAAGAAAGGACTGGGACCCATGTGTTTGATGCCCGAGTTCTCTTTTTGCCAGGGTCCCTGTCTGCTCAAGATGTAGGGTTGGCACAGAGAAGGCAGCTTGGATCTGGTGTGTCCCCACAGGCAGCTTGGATCTGGTATGTCCCCGCCCACTGGCCCCTGCCTGGCTTTATACAGCCCAGCGTTGCCTGAAACAAAGCCTCCTCCTTCTCAGTGGCACCAGGTCCTGCCGGGATGTTCTGTCACCCGTGTCCTAGGCTGTTCTGGAACGTATGTCGTAAAGGCCGGGAGGTCACCGCTGCACTCCTACTCATCAAGGCACGATGCCAACAGTAGGTGTTTCAAATGCTGTCTTGCTGTGTTATTTGAGGCTGTCACTTAGCTTTTTTAAGCCTCTGTTTACCTGTAGGTAAAAAAGGGAAGATAGTACTTGACTCTGAGACTTCTCATCTAATTAAATATAATCAAATGGAACACAGGACAGAAAAGCACTGGGTATATCTAACACACAGTAGGGACTCAGAAAAATTTTATCGAATGAATGAATGCATAATTTAACACAAATTAGTGACTTCCAGAGAGCTGTAAGAGACACTTGTCAACACTTTGCTCCCAACTAGGTTGGTCCTGGTGTCCTAGAAGCTGGCCCATCTCTGGCTCCCTGGGGAGGGCTGTGAGCTTTCTCTCAAGTTTCTAGCTACAGTCCTCTCTCTCCTGGCTTTGGTAGCAACACAGTCTTCCAGAGAAAAGCACTTAGTGTGATCCCAGAGGCCTCAGGCTCCTGTCTGAGCCCCTGCCCCGAGCAAGTGTGACCCGTACACTCGTCTCTGTTCATGCCAATTAAATGGTTTCATTAAAAGGCCTGGCACTGTCTGTGTGCAGCCCCAGGGTGACTGCATTAGGAGGGGATCACCGCCAGCTGCCAAGCCTCCCCCTCACTTGCCATGGGGTCTGACAGCAGAAGGGGACTGACCCTCATTTTTTTTTACATCCAGAGCATGCTGGAAATGAAGGAAGTCCAAAAATGAGTCTGAAGTTGGTGTTCTTTTTCTTGAAGCTCCCAATCTAATTAGGTCTGCAAAGCACTTAGTTTTGTGCATTGAAAGTGATTCAACCCACAGAATATTTCATGACATATTTGTTAGTTGCTTCTCACACATGGATCCTGAAAGACTCTCCTTCTTTCTTCGGAGTCAGGATCTTCCCAAGGGCCAAGAAATTGTTGGTCTAGGGACTCGGGAACCTCAGGCACACTGATCGCCTGGCCCCTCTCCTCACCATCTGAAGAACGCTTTATGGTTTTCATGTTGATTGAATATGTATTTCCTGGACTAGGTAATAGGTCCAGGAGGATGAGCTGAATGAGACCCAGTAGATAATATGATCTGTGGGGTAGAGACACCTATAAAAATACCTGATTAGAATGCAACACTCAGGGTGCCTGGGTGGCTCAGTCGGTTAAGCGTCTGACCTTGGCTCAGATCGTGATCTCACAGTTCGTGAGTTCAAGCCCCACGTCAGGCTCTGTGCTGACAGCTTAGAGTCTGGAGCCTGGTTTGGATTCTGTGTGTGTGTGTGTGTGTGTGTGTGTGTCCCTCTCCTGCTTGTGCTCTGTCTCCCTCTCTCAAGAATAAATAAACATTAAAAAGATAAAAGAATGTAACCCTCTGGGGGCACCTGGGTGGCTCAGCAGGTTA
Organism: Panthera uncia; assembly: GCF_023721935.1. Taxonomy (NCBI): domain Eukaryota; kingdom Metazoa; phylum Chordata; class Mammalia; order Carnivora; family Felidae; genus Panthera; species Panthera uncia. The sequence goes on from NC_064814.1 coordinate 38,251,446, forward strand.
AGTGTCCAACTCTTGATTTCAACTCAGGTCATGATCTCACTTATGAGATCAGGCTCCACGCTCAGTGTGGAGCCTGCTTAAGATTCTCTGTCTCCCTCTCTTTCTGTCCCCCCCCCCACTTATACTCACTCACTCGTGCATGTTCTCTCTCTCTCTCTTTCTCTCTCTCTCTCAAAAATAAGTAAATAAATAAAATGCAACACTCAGGGTCGGAAGAGATGGATGAGTAGAGAGCCAGAGCAATGCAAAGCCTCCCTCTGTCTGCCTACTGAATGCAAGCACCCTTCAAATGCCTTGCATGACTAATGTCATTTAATCCTCAGTTAAGGGGGAAGGAACAGGCATCTCCTGAGAAGTTGCTGTGTGCTGGGCACTACGTTAGTGCTTTCAGAAATGACACCATCTCCTCCCAACAGCCCTGCCGTGGATGTGCCACTGCTCTCATTTCACAGAAAGTAGAATGGCCTCAGAGAAGTTAACTGTCTTGATGCTGGTGTCAGAAAACAGCCCAGAATGATCTGTCATTTAATCACGGCTTCCCAGACTTTGAGGTGCATCTGAAAGACCTGGGAATCTTCCAGTTTCCACATCAGGAGGTCTGGGGTGGTATCTGAGATTCTGACAAGCCCCCAGGTGATGATGATGGGCATTGCTGGTCTGCGGAGCACCCTTGGAGAAGAAAGGGGGTCGGTAGCACCTTTGGGACCAGTGTTCCAACCCTCCACGCACCATGGAATCACCCAGGGTGCTTTTAAAATGCATCAATATTTGCAGGGTGCATGGGTGACTCAGCTGGCTGAGCATCCGGCTCTTGAATTCAACTCAGGTCAGGATCCCAGGGTTGTGAGACTGAGCCCCACATCAGGCTCTGTGCTGAGTGTGGAGCCTCCTTAAGAGTCTGTCTGTCTCCCTCCCTCTGCCCCTCTCCCCTGCTCGCTCTCTCTCTCTCTCTCTCTAAAAAAATTAAAAAAAATTTTTTTGAATGTAAAAAAAATGCATCAGTGTTGGGGAATTATGGCTTTAAGACTGATTTGACTACTTGGGTAGGGCTCAGGAATGACTATATATTAAAACTCCCCAGATGATTCTATTGAGACGTCAGGGTTGAAAACAACTGCTATGCTTTTTACCATCTTCTTTAAACTGAATCTTCAAAGTTCAGCCCAATCCCCAGATGGCCCCCATGTTCCTTCCCCTCTTGGGGAGCCTTGGGCCAGTTTGACTCAACCAGCTGGTCAGAATCTTCTGGCCAGACTCTTTCTTGATTATCCTTTCTTCCCAGGGTGTCTCCCAGGTTGTGGAGGCTCCCTGAAGCACTGACCCTCTCTCTCCACCTCCAGTGTTTTAATCCCATTGATTCAGAGCTGTCTTCCCTTCTCCCCATCCCCGGAACAGCAGGAAGAAGAGACTTCCCCAGGGCGATCGATCCCCAAGGAACTACAAGGTAGCACTTTCTTCCTTAATTAAGACCTTCACGACGAGCCACTGGTATGGGACCAATTAATCAGCTTTCTGAAAGGAAAGGCAGGGGGAGGCAGAAATGAAAGGGGCAATTCAGCAACGCTTTCTCACAGTGTCAGGGGCTGCAGCTTGGCCAGATGTGGGTGGGAATGAGACCTGGAGAAGTACGGCCTTGTCTTTTCTGCCTTTCTTTTTTCTTTCTTTCTTTTTCTTTTTCTTCTTCTTTTTCTTTTCCTTTTTCTTTTCTTTCTTTTTTTTTCTTTTTTGAGTCAGATGCATGATGACACATTCTAAAGGCAATCTTTATCCAAACATTATTCTCCCCACCCCCTAGGCCAGTCCTCCTCACTGCTCGCCGTTATCTGTCATCGGAGACAAGACAACAGAAGATAATAGGAGTTTCCAATTCATGCTTTTTCTTCCTTCCATTCTCTGGGGAAATTATGTCGAACATCTTTTTTATTGACTTATTTATAAGTGTAGAAAATGAATTCCTTAAAGCTTTGTGTTGGAGCAACTCTGATGTTATCAGGGTCACCGATGCTCCCCAGTGAGCTGTAGCTGTGGCTGGAGGGAAGATTCCAGGGGACTGGTAGGGTGTTAATTCAATAAATTGGCCTCCCTTCCCCACCCTGGGAAGCCCAGGTGGTGGCCCACAGCTTTGTCAGGATTTGAAACAGCAGTGAGACAGCAAACCTCACTGGCTGCCCCCTGGCCCCCTCATCCTAGAGGATCACCATGGGAAATGACACCCATGTGGGGTCAGCCAGGCCTGGGTTCCCATCGCCCCCTGCCACCCCCCTCCCAGTGGTGGAGCCATCAGGGCCCCTGCTGTTCTGCCACTTTCTCTCATTGGGTGCATCACTTCACTGTTTGAGTGTTGGCTCCTTGGTCTGTGGCTAGAAAACTGCTTCCTTCCTGGAGTCCCGGGATAGGATGTGAAATAAGCGCCCAGCATAGTAGGGCCTCTGGGAATGTCTGTCCTCCTTCTTTCTGTTCCTGCAGAAAATGCCAAAGCTGTAAGTGCCCTCAGAGACCGCCTAATTCAGTTCTTTCCTCTGGCCGTTGCGAGTCTGAGGCCTGGGGAGGGACAGTGATTTGCCTGCCGCCACCCAGTAGAGGGAGGGAGGGGCAGAGTCAACTCCCTGACTCCCCATCTGGTTCTTTCCCCGTCTCCACGGAGCCGCCTTTTGCCCTGATTGACAGGTGCACTTTATTCTACACACCTGTCCATAAAATCAGTGTGCAAATCCGACTCCATTACCCGGAGATATCGGGATGCATGAGGGTGTGTTCTTTAAGGAGATATTCTTGATGAAGGCCATCATTCACAGGACCCTCTTCCTCAAGTGCGTTCTTTTTGTTTGGTTGTTGAAAATAAGGTTTTCGTAAAGTGGTCCAGAAACTCCTGGTCCGTTTCTCACCCACTTGAGCACATCTGCACCCTGGCCTTGGCTCCCAGCCCAAAGTTTATTGGGTTTCTAGTTCTGCAACTGATCTGGAGCCAGAGCCACTTTGATCCTGGCTACTTCTGAGAGTCCAGTCTGGAGCTTAGAGGCTCTAGCAGTTTCTTGGCCCTTGGATGGGTTCAGAGCCCTGAATCTGGCCTTCCTCGAAGATGAAGAGAGTAAGTCTCTTCTGGATCTGCCCACCAGACAGCACACCCCACTGCCCACACCTCCTCCCTGGCATACACATCCACTAAAGAACAGGAGTCTGCCTTTATTCTTGTGCAAGGTACCCACCTCCACTCTCCATGGATTAGATCCCAGGGGGAGGCAGGAAGGAGGCCGCCCAGCCCTCCCACACAGGAGGTGGGTGGTGGTTTCCCTCCATACCACCCTGAGCCAGCCCAGCATCACTCCTGAAAGAGTAAGTGACAAATCGTCTAGCTGGAAAACGGAGATAATCTGTCTCAATTATGCACGAGTTCAGCAAATTAGGGCTCAGCATGAGAAACCTGCCAGCGTCTTGATTAGGGAACAGATGTGTCCACCATAAGGGATTCACACAAAAGCTTCCGGCACAGACATCAGAACTGACCTTCCCGGCAGACACGGCCACAGAAGCGACCACAGCGGGGAGGCGTGGATTTATGGAGAGGGGAGGGGTGGGCACACTTGTTTACTCGAAGACTCTGTTCAAGCAGGACCTCACGGCCGTACCTGCAATACTGACCATTTGCTGCTCTCATAGGGCCCTCATGCAACCAGGACAGACCTGGCCCCGAGCAGAGGACAGCCTGGCCCTGTTTTTCATTAGGTGCCCATTCTATGTCTGGCACAGGATCACTCTAGAATGTGCCAGAGAAGCCAGTGGAGAGAAGGCCCCGAAGGAGAATCAGTGAAGACCAATGGGTCAGACCCAGCCCTGTGGGGATTCTGAGGCAAGCCAAAGTGAGAAGAACAAAGGGTCTGGAGAAGGGGAGTGGCTCCAGGGGTGGTCGATGAGAATAGTCCTTTCAGCAGAGGAGAGACTGGAGAAGTTCGCAGGGGATGGGGGGACAGGAGCAGGACAAGCCACCAACCAGGTGGCCAGCAGCTAAGTGACAGGGTATGAGCTACACGTGGCTGCTGTTTCACCTCTGCCCCCATATGTCCCATGAGAATCACTCTCGAGGCCACCTGGACCAGCCACGTGCAGGGGAGGGGACCCCGGGAAGTGTAGTTCAGCCTAGCCAAGCCGGTGTGACCCCCACCACATGCCCTCTTTATATCTGTGCATAACTGAGGGCAGCCCAGTGTAGGACCGGAGATGAGAAGGCACCCAAGGAGAGGGAAGGGCAAGAATAGGACACAGAGGCAGGGGTGACACAGGTTTGGGGTATGGAGAGAGCAGAGGAGGCTCTGGCTGTTGGGGTCAGCTCAGTGAGGCTGGCCATGGGACCTTTTGCCTTTCATGCACCCTGGAACCGAGTTTCCAAAGGAGATGCTGGATCTCTGTGCACCGTCTACACTCTCAGCCAGTCTCTCTTCTGGCCAAGACAAAAACATGGGGCAGGCAGCTGTGTGACGGAGGCAGAGGAAATTCAACCCAGGCTGTCCGTCTTGGGAGGAGCAGCGAGGCCCGGCTTACGCAGGTGCCCACGGCAGGCCGACACCCAGCACTGCCCTGCGATCTGTCAGGAGCTGCTGGGTCACTGGGGCTAGAGAGCACCTGCCGAGCTCTGGGGCCCCTCAGCAAAGCAGGCCTGCTGCTGCTTTTACCCTTCCCCAGAACACATGGAAACAATAGCAGTACGAGATGGCTCATCTTGTACTGAACGAATTCACATTTCTATCACACCCACAGCAAGAACGGGTTCTGTCATCCTGAATCAAGCACAGCATCTCCTGCTCCTGGCTCCACCCTTCGTTGGCTTTTGACCTTTGGCAAGTCACTACGTGTCTCTGAGCTTCCATTCCCTCATCCATGGAATGGGAATGGTTGTTCTTACCCTGAAGGTGTGCTGGGAGAACAGGAAGGGGGATCAACAACGAAAGGTGCCCAACAAGCGATCTGTTCCAAGACATGCCTGAGGATAGAGCTCTTAGAGGAAGGAATTAGCCAGGGCAGCAGAATTAACAGGGCTAAGGCTGAGCCAAGGGCAGCAAGAGAAATCCCTGAGCCCAGCCTGACGGCCTTGAGCCCACTGAGACACTGCCGACGAGCTCAGCAGTGGCCCTGGGGTATGAAGTGTGAGGCTGACCCATGTGAGGATTTGGTTGACAGCGATGAGAAGTCTCAGGGGTCACCAAACAGTTGATTTAGGGGAAGAGGGATTAAACAGACTCCTGAGACTGCACCAGTAGGTGGGAATCCCACAAAGACAGAATTCACAGCATCACGGTAGGAACTTACCATCTGACTGCACAGTAAGGAGCTCCCCATCCCTGGAGGCATGCCGGCACTGACCAGAGGACTGCTTGGCAGGGTTAACATAGGGAGCACGGGTACAGAAGCGGAGGGCTCTGGGAGTTTTTATAACAAGGGAGAAGTGTAAATCCGTGATTCAGTGCTCAGCTCGGAAGGAGCACCTGCTAGGATCCTCACCTTGTGCCAGGGTTATATACATGTCATGCTGCTTTCTACCTCTAAACAACCTTCTGCAGGAAGTTTTATTATCCCCACTTCAGAAATAAAGAAACAAAGGCTCAGGGAGCCCTCATACTTGCCCCAAATCACAGACGTTGTAAGTCCGGAGCTACAGTTTGACCCACAGTGAGCCTCAATACCCCATTTTTTTTCCTTAAGAGAAAAAGGACCTGCAAAGAGAAAGCCTTGGCCCGGCTCGGAGGTCGGGGTGTCCTGACACTTGCCATCACTCGCTGCGTAGATCACTTGTTCTCTCCGCGACCCGGTTTGAACCTTGGTGTCTATACTAACGTTGGCCCTCTGGTGTGTCTGCTCTTGCCGGGATTCACACACATCCAATAAAAATAACACTTGGATCCGGGCAGCACTCTCTGATTTCCAAAGCACGGTGCTCCGGGCTGCAATCTCAGGGGCAGATGGGAAGTCCTGTGTCGCAGATGAAAACACTGAGGACCTTCGTGAAAGAAACCAATGGCCACCGAGTCCCACAGTGGAAGCTTCGCTGCATCATCTCACTTCATATCCAAGACAGCTCTGGAAGACAGGAATTATCGGTCTCGTTTTCCAGATGAGGAAACAGAGGGTCAGCAAGGGTCACCATGGTGATCAAAGTGAAAGAACCAGGAAAGGGGCAGGGTTCTAACTGAGGTTGGAACTGTATCGCCGAACTAGTGGCTTTTCAAAGACTCCCACGGGCCTCACCCCACAGGGAGAGCGGATGGGTCTCACCCTCAAGTCACTCATTGGGGTGAGACCCAGTTTCGGGACAGGAGGGAAATAATCCATCTGTCCTTTAAGAGTGAGTGGCATATTAGCAGGACCCAGAATGGGGGTGGGGGGG